>NC_091361.1:7188036-7193036 GCF_038502225.1 Cherax quadricarinatus | reverse complement strand
TGAGGTTAATGATGAGCTTGGGGAAAGTGATCACAAATCACTTAGTTTCAATGTATCATGGAATCACCCAGATAACTGCAGTCAAATCTCTGTACCAGATTTTCGTTTCGCCGACTTCAAGGGACTTCAAGGGTCAGGTAGGTGATCTTGGTTGCCAATATGGCGCAGACAACTTTTGTTCCGAGTAGGGCAATTAGATCTAACAAAAATGATCCCAAATGGATGAACAATAGATTGAAACATCTCACTGGTAAAATGAGAGGCATATATAGGCGTATCAAAAGAGGGGATGGGCAGTTAAGAAATCAATATATTCAATTAAAGAGTGAAATAAAGAAAGGAATAAGAAAAGCAAAAAGGGATTATGAGGCTAAGGTCGCAAGGGAATCAAAGACTAACCCAAAAGGGTTCTTTCAGGTATACAGAAGTAAAATTAGGGACAAGACTGGCCCACTTAAGAGTAACTCTGGTCAGATCTGACAGTGATAAGGATATGTGTGAAATTCTCAATACCTACTTCCTCTTAGTTTTCACCCAGGAAAATACTAGCGATATTCCTGAAATAATAGATTATGTAGAACAGGACGATAATAAACTATGCACGATTGCGGTTACTAGTGACATGGTTCTCAGGGAAATAGAGAAACTAAAACCTAACAAATCCCCAGGACCTGATAAACTGTTTGCAAGGGTGTTAAAGGAATGTAAAGAAAAACTTAGCATACCTTTGGCTAATCTTTTTAACATATCACTACAAACTGGCATAGTGCCTGATAAGTGGAAAATGGCAAATGCAATACCTATTTACAAGGCAGGTGACACGTCCTTGGCTTCGAACTATAGACCAACAAGCCTTAACTCCTCAGTGCGAAAATTTATGGAGTCAATAACTGCCATAGCAATTCCTAGCCATCTTGATAAGCACAGATTGATTAATGAATCTCAACACGGTTTTTCAAAAGGGCGTTCCTGTCTTACGAATTTACTAATATTTTTTAATAAGGTGTTTGAGGAGGTAGATCGTAGTAATGAATATGATATTGTGTACATGGATTTCAGTAAGGCTTTCCATAGAGTTCCACACCAGAGGCTATTGAGGAAACTTAAGGCATACGGAATAGGAGGAGAAATTTTTTCCTGGGTAGAGGCATGGCTGACAAATAGGCAGCAGAGAGTTTGCATAAATGGGGAGAAATTAGAATGTGGGCACGTCACAAGTGGTGTTCCTCAGGGGTCAGTGTTGGGCCCGTTGTTGTTCACAATTTACATAAACGACATAGATAAGGGAATAAATAGCGACATAAACAAATTTCCTGATGACACCAAAATAGGCCGTCCAATTCATTCTAATTAGGGCACTAGAGCACTCCGGGATGATTTGAATAGACTGATGCAATGGTCGGAGAAGTTGCAGATGCAGTTTAATATAGACAAATGCAGAGTTCTAAATGTTGGACTGAAAAATAACCATGCCACATATAAACTAAATAATGTAGATCTTAATACTACTGATTGCGAAAAGGATTTAGGAGTTCTGCTTAGCAGTAATCTAAAACCAAGACAACAGTGCATAAGTGTTCGCAATAAAGCTAACAGAATTCTTGGCTTCATATCTAGAAGAATAAATAACAGAAGTTCTCAGATTGTTCTTCAACTCTATATATCCTTGGTTAGGCCTCATTTAGACTATGCTGCTCAGTTCTGGTCACCGTATTACAGAATGGATATAAATGCTCTGGAAAACGTACAAAGGAGGATGACAAAGATGATCCCATGTATCAGAAATCTTCCCTATGAGGGTAGACTGAGTGCCCTGAATCTGCACTCTCTCGAAAGGCGTAGAATTAGGGAGGATATGATCGAGGTGTGTAAATGGAAAACAGAAATAAATTAAGGGGATGTAAATAGCATGCTGAAAATTTCCAGCCAAGACAGGACTCGCAGCAATGGTTTCAAGTTGGAAAAATTCAGATTCAGGAACGATATAGGAAAGCACTGGTTTGGTAACAGAGTTGTGGATGAGCGGAACAAACTCCTGAGTATGGTTATATAGGCTAAAATGTTGTGTAGTTTTAAAAATAGGTTAGATAAATACATGAGTGTGTGTGGGTGGGTGTCAGTTAGACCTGACTAGCTTGTGCTGCTGGGTCTGGTGCCGTGCTCCTTCCTTGAGTGGAGGTGACCAGACCGGGTGGGTCATTGGGCTAATCCGGGGGGGGGGGGACGAGATGGACCTGCTCTGCATGGGTCAGTAGGCCTGTTGCAGTGTTCCTTCTTTTTTATGTTCTTATGATGCCTTCCCGTCAGGTATTCTCTGATCCATTGCAGTGCCTTTCCTGTTGTACCTGCCTGGTCCTCTAGCTTTTGCGCTAATCTTTTGTTTGGAACTGTCTCAAAAGACTTCTTACAGTCCAAGAAATCGCAGTGTACCCACCCCTCTATCTCTTGTCTTACTGCCGTCACCTTCTCGTAGAACTTTAGTAAGTTTGTGACACAGGATTTCCCGCCACTGAATCTGTGCTGGTTGTCGTTTTTAAGCTCATTCCTTTCTAGGTGTTCCACCACTATTCTCCTGAAAATTTTCTACATGACTATTCGTACAATACTTGTCAGTGACACTGGTCTGTAGTTTGATGCTGCGTGTTTGTCTCCCTTTTTAAAAAAATGGACTATATTTGCTGTCTTCCATACATGAGATAGTCGCCCTCTTCTATAGATGTTTTGAAGACTGTTGTTAGTTTTATATAGACCGCCTCTGCTTCCTCTTTCGGGACTCGCTGAAAGATGGTATCCGGCCCCATTGCCTTGGAGGCATCTAGTTCACTTAGAAGCCTCTTCATCTCCTCCTCGGTAGAATGTACCGTGTCCAGCACTTGTTGATGAATCCCGCATCTCCGTTTTTCTGGAACCCATTGTGTCTTCACTATAAATACTTCTTTGAGTCCCATGTTGAGCTCCTCGGGTACTACTTTTAGTGTTGTTTTCTTCCTGATGTGACGGTGCAACAGCTTCGGGTCAGATCTGGGTTTCGCTGTGTCATTTTCGTATTGTCGTTGGGCCTCCATTCTTATCTGTACATATTCATTTCATGCTCATCGACTACTCTCCTTATTCTCCTGGGATCTTTGCCTTCAATACTTCTTCCATTCTCTAGACCACTTGGTTTTAGCCTTTCTACACCTCTGGGTAAGCCAAGGGCTCGTCCAAGCCTTCTCAATATGTCTGTCACCTTTGGACACAAACCTCTCCTCCGCTTCCTTGCATATTGCTATCACATATTCCATCATCTCATTTATTGATTTCCCTGCCAGTTCTCGGTCCTACTGAACCTCGTGCAGGATATTGTTTATGCCTGTGTAGTCCCCTCTCTTGCTGTTTGGCTTCATTCGCCCTGCTCTTCGTGTCTCCCTCTCCACTCGTAACTCTGCTATCCACGTGATAGCTATCTCCGAGGGGCCTTTCATATGTGATGTTCTCAATATCTTAGTGTATGTGTGTGTGTGTGTGTGTGTGTGTGTGTGTGTGTGTGTACTCACCTAATTGTACTCACCTAATTGTGGGTGCAGGGGTCGAGACTCAGCTCCTGGCCCCGCCTCTTCACTGATCGCTACTGGGTCCTCTCTCTCTGCTTCCTGAGCTTTATCATACCTCTTCTTAAAACTATGTATGGTTCCTGCCTCCACTACTTCACTTGCTAGGCTATTCCACTTGCTGACAACTCTATGACTGAAGAAATACTTCCTAACGTTCCTGTGACTCGTCTGAGTCTTCAGCTTCCAGTTGTGACCCCTTGTCCCTGTGTCCCCTCTCTGGAACATCCTATCTCTGTCCACCTTGTCTATTCCCCGCAGTATCTTGTATATCGTTATCATGTCTCCCCTGACCCTTCTGTCCTCCAGTGTCGTCAGTCCGATTTCCCTTAACCTTTCCTCGTACGACATTCCCTTGAGCTCTGGGACTAGCCTTGTTGCAAACCTTTGTACTTTCTCTAACTCCTGACGTGCTTGACCAGGTGTGGGTTCCAGACTGGTGTGCATACTCCAGTATGGGCCTAACATACACAGTGTACAGTGTCTTGAACGATTCCTTATTAAGGTATCGGAACGCTATTCTCAGGTTTGCCAGGCGCCCGTATGCTGCAGCGGTTATTTGGTTGATGTGTGCCTCCGGTGATGTGCTCGGTGTTATGGTCACCCCAAGGTCTTTCTTCCTGAGTGAGGTCTGTAGTCTTTGTCCACCTAGCCTATACTCTGTCTGCGGTCTTCTTTGCCCCTCCCCAATCTTCATGACTTTGCATTTGGCAGGATTGAATTCGAGAAGCCAGTTACTGGACCATATGTCCAGCCTGTCCAGGTCTCTTTGCAGTCCTGCCTCATCCTCGTCCGATTTAATTCTTCTCATCAACTTCACGTCATCTGCGAACAGGGACACTTTAGAGTCTATTCCTTCCATCATGTCGTTCACATATATCAAAAATAGCACTGGTCCTAGAACTGACCCCTGTGGGACCCCGCTCGTAACAGGCGCCCACTGTGATACCTCTTCACGTACCATGACTCGTTGCTGCCTCCCTGTCAGGTATTCCCTTATCCATTGCAGTGCCCTCCATTTTACATGCGCCTGATCCTCCAGCTTCTGCACTAATCTCTTGTGGGGAACTGTGTCAAAGGCCTTCCTGCAGTCTAGGAAAACGCAATCTACCCACCCCTCTCTCTCGTGTCTTACTTCTGTTACCTTGTCATAAAACTCCAGGAGGTTTGTGATACAAGATTTGCCTTCCATGAACCCATGCTGGTTTTCATTTATAATCTTGTTCCTTTCCAGGTGTTCGACCACTCTCCTCCTGATAATCTTCTCCATGACTTTGCACACAATACATGTCAGAGAGACAGGTCTGTAGTTTAGTGCCTCGTTTCTGTTCCTTTCTTAAACATGGGGACTACATTAGCTGTCTTCCATTTCTCAGGTAGTTGCCCAGTTTCAAGGGATGTGTTGAAGAT
>NC_091361.1:7105536-7183036 GCF_038502225.1 Cherax quadricarinatus | reverse complement strand
TAAAAGGAACTTCCTGATGGAAGGGTGGTTAAAGGGGCCAAACTGTCTGCTAAATTCGGGCAATATATTTGGTAAAAAATTGTTTCCAGGAATATTGCAGGTATTTTTGTCCTGAGGTGCATGTATTTCTGGACTGTCAAAATATTAGCTGTTCTAGGTGCTCCTTTCCCTCTCCTCACTTTGTGACCTAATAAATTGATTGAGTTTTGACAAAAAGTAGACTTATATTTCAAACTGCCGAAACAGATCAAAAAGAGCTCAGTGGAAAAAAATAAACTAATAGATGTTAGATAATACGATTAAATAATCCTGGTACTCCTGTGTGCCTCTTAATTCGTTTATGACCAGGTGAATCAGTTTTTGCAACGTGTCCTAACAGTGTAAATGCCAAATGGGATAGTGGTGTATTTTTAATGGAGTTCTATAATTCCAAATGCAGAGATTTCCTTGACAGTATAAGTTAAAGGGATCTGATAGTTGCCCTTGAGGCGGTCCAATCTGCAGACAACTCTGGCTTAACCCACGAGATCAGCGACGTCATCCTTTGGGACTAGCCACTAGTTGGGGGACCAGTCACAAGCAGCGTTCCACAAGCATCACTTTTAGGCCCATTGTTGTTTATAATTTACATTAATGATCAAGACTAGGAAAGGACAAATGACACGAGTAAATTCAATGATAACACAAAAATAGGCCAAATAATAGATTCTGAGAAGGATATTGAATTTTGGGAGGCAGATTTTGGACAAATTAATATCATGGTCTGAAAAGTGACACATGCAATTTAATGTAGACAGTGTGGGAATGAAAATGACTTTCATACGTATGAAATAAGTGATGTAAAAAAAATTTGGGAGTCATGGTAGACAGAAATCTGATGCCAAGATAACTGTGCTTTTATGTGCACAATAAGGGGTAACACATTACATAAATTTATATCAAGGATTGTTGGTAAGAGAAGACTGAAGGTTGAGGATTAAGACACATGTGCAACAGTTAAGTATCTTTATTGATGAAACGTTTCGCCTACACAGTAGCCTTCTTCAGTCTAATAGAGGCAGCAGTAGTAACAGTGAAATAAAGATGATGCAATCAGTCCGTCAACCTTGGAGAAAAAGTATTTGAGGTGGTCAGTCCATCAAAATGAAGAAGAGTTCAGCTCCAGCGCATGTCTTAATCATCAGCTTATCGGCATTTTATATCATTTCCAACATAGATTAAGGGTTATTTCACAGCTCTATACATCATTAATAAGGCCTCACGCTGGTTCTGCAGCTCAGATTTGGTATCCATACTGCAAAATGGATAAACATGTATTGGAGATAACACAGAGAATGATAGCAAAATTAATCTACTGCATAAGAAATCTCTAAGGATAGATTGAGAGCCTTAAACCTTCACTCTCTTGAGAGATATTAAATGAGGAGAGAAATCCTTGAGGTTTATTTAGTGGAATCCAGGCACAAATCAAGTGCTGATTGTATCAGAACAAGAAAATAAATTGAAATAAATTATATAAATTTGATGTAGATTTAGAATGGACTTAGGAAAGTATTAGTTCGGGAATTGAGAAATCGATGAGGGTAAAAATCTGCCAAATAGTTATCGAAGTTAAATCCTTGGTGAGCTTTAGACAAATGTGTGGAAAATGAATGAATCTGATTAGGACTTGGTTTTCATGAAGAACTGGGGCTATTTTCTTGAGTATTTTTGGAAATAGGTTGTACAATTATGTGGGTGCAAATGGTTGAATTACAGTAAGAGCTGCCTAGTACTGGCCAGTAGGCCTGCAGCAGTGTTCCTCCATGCTCATGTAAACTGAGTAGGTAACTGGCACAGTGAGTTCATTCGCCTTACGCTAGTCTGTGCACTTTTTAACACCCCCAGATGGTCTCTGTCTGAACAATAAACCATCATCCTGGTGATGGAATAGGTGCTTCAGCTCCTTCAACACCCTGGTGATGGAACCAGGTCCTTCAGCTCCTTCAACACCCTGGTGAGGGAACAGGTGCTTCAGCTCCTTCAACGCCCTGATGATGGACAAGGTGCGTCAGCTCCAACATCCTGGTGATGAACCAGGTCCTTCAGCTCCTTCAAAACCTTGGTGATAGACCAGGTGCTTCAGCTCCTTCAACACTTTGCTGATGGACCAGGTGCTTCAGCTCCTTCAACACCCTGGTGATGAACCAGGTGCTTCAGCTCCTTCAACACCCTGGTGATGGAACAGGTGCTTCAGCTCCTTCAACACCCTGGTGATGGAACCAGGTACTTCAGCTCCTTCAACACCCTGGTGATGGAACAGGTAGTTCAGCTCCTTCAACACCCTGGTGATGGAACCGGGTACTTCAGCTCCTTTAACGCCCTGGTGATGGACAAGGTCCTTCAGCTCCTTCAAAACCTTTGTGATGGACCAAGTGCTTCAGCTCCTTCAACACCCTGGTGATGAACCATGTGCTTCAGCTCCTTCAACACAATGGTGATGGACCAGATGTTTCAGCTCCTTCAACACCCTGGTGATGGAACAGGTGCTTCAGCTCCTTCAACACCCTGGTGATGGAACCAGGTACTTCAGCTCCTTCAACACCCTGGTGATGGAACAAGGTACTTCAGCTCCTTCAACACCCTGGTGATGGAACAGGTGCTTCAGCTCCTTCAACACCCTGGTGATGGAACAAGGTACTTCAGCTCCTTCAACACCCTGGTGATGGAACCAGGTGCTTCAGCTCCTTCAACACCCTGGTGATGGAACCAGGTACTTCAGCTCCTTCAACACCCTGGTGATGGAACCAGGTACTTCAGCTCCTTCAACACCCTGGTGATGAACCAGGTGCTTCAGCTCCTTCAACACCCTGGTGATGGAACCAGGTACTTCAGCTCCTTCAACACCCTGGTGATGGAACCAGGTACTTCAGCTCCTTCAACACCCTGGTGATGGAACAGGTGCTTCAGCTCCTTCAACACCCTGGTGATGGAACAAGGTACTTCAGCTCCTTCAACACCCTGGTGATGGAACCAGGTGCTTCAGCTCCTTCAACACCCTGGTGATGGAACAAGGTACTTCAGCTCCTTCAACACCCTGGTGATGGAACAAGGTACTTCAGCTCCTTCAACACCCTGGTGATGAACCAGGTGCTTCAGCTCCTTCAACACCCTGGTGATGGAACCAGGTACTTCAGCTCCTTCAACATCCTGGTGATGGAACCAGGTGCTTCAGCTACTTCAACGCCCTGGTGATGGACAAGGTGCGTCAGCTCCAACACCCTGGTGATGGACCAGGTCCTTCAGCTCCTTCAAAACCTTGGTGATGGACCAGGTGCTTCAGCTCCTTCAACACTTTGCTGATGGACCAGGTGCTTCAGCTCCTTCAACACCCTGGTGATGAACCAGGTGCTTCAGCTCCTTCAACACCCTGGTGATGAACCAGGTGCTTCAGCTCCTTCAAAACCTTGGTGATGGACAAGGTGCGTCAGCTCCAACACCCTGGTGATGGAGCCAGGTGCATCAGCTCCTTCAACACACTGGTGATGGAGCCAGGTGCTTCAGCTCCTTCAACACCCTGGTGATGAACCAGGTGCTTCAGCTCCTTCAACACCCTGGTGATGGACCAGGTGTTTCAGCTCCTTCAACAAACTGGTGATGGAACAGGTGCTTCAGCTCCTTCAACACCCTGGTGATGGAACATGTGCTTCAGCTCCTTCAACACCCTGGTGATGGAACAGGTGCTTCAGCTTCTTCAACACCCTGGTGATGGAACCAGGTACTTCAGCTCCTTCAACACCCTGGTGATGGACCAGGTGCTTCAGCTCCTTCAACACCCTGGTGATGAACCAGGTGCTTCAGCTCCTTCAACACCCTGGTGATGGACCAGGTGTTTCAGCTCCTTCAACACCCTGGTGATGAAACAGGTGCTTCAGCTTCTTCAACACCCTGGTGATGGAACCAGGTACTTCAGCTCCTTCAACACCCTGGTGATGGAACCAGGTACTTCAGCTCCTTCAACACCCTGGTGATGGAACCAGGTACTTCAGCTCCTTCAACACCCTGGTGATGGAACCAGGTACTTCAGCTCCTTCAACACACTGGTGATGGAACCAGGTACTTCAGCTCCTTCAACACCCTGGTGATGGAACCAGGTACTTCAGCTCCTTCAACACCCTGGTGATGGAGCCAGGTGCTTCAGCTCCTTCAACACCCTGGTGATGGAACCAGGTACTTCAGCTCCTTCAACACCCTGGTGATGGACCAGGTGCTTCAGCTCCTTCAACACCCTGGTGATGAACCAGGTGCTTCAGCTCCTTCAACACCCTGGTGATGGACCAGGTGTTTCAGCTCCTTCAACACCCTGGTGATGGAACAGGTGCTTCAGCTCCTTCAACACCCTGGTGATGGAACCAGGTACTTCAGCTCCTTCAACACCCTGGTGATGGAACCAGGTACTTCAGCTCCTTCAACACCCTGGTGATGGAACCAGGTACTTCAGCTCCTTCAACACCCTGGTGATGGAACCAGGTACTTCAGCTCCTTCAACACACTGGTGATGGAACCAGGTACTTCAGCTCCTTCAACACACTGGTGATGGAACCAGGTACTTCAGCTCCTTCAACACACTGGTGATGGAACCAGGTGCTTCAGCTCCTTCAACACTTTGCTGATGGACCAGGTGCTTCAGCTCCTTCAACACCCTGGTGATGAACCAGGTGCTTCAGCTCCTTCAACACCCTGGTGATGGAACCAGGTGCATCAGCTCCTTCAACACCCTGGTGATGGAACCAGGTACTTCAGCTCCTTCAACACACTGGTGATCGAGCCAGGTGCATCAGCTCCTTCAACACCCTGGTGATGGAACCAGGTACTTCAGCTCCTTCAACATCCTGGTGATGGACCAGGTGCTTCAGCTACTTCAACGCCCTGGTGATGGACAAGGTGCGTCAGCTCCAACACCCTAGTGATGGACCAGGTCCTTCAGCTTCTTCAACACCCTGGTGATGGACCAGGTGCTTCAGCTTCTTCAACACCTTGGTGATGGACCAGGTCCTTCAGCTCCTTCAACACCCTGGTGATGGACCAGGTCCTTCAGCTCCTTCAACACCCTGGTGATGGACCAGGTGCTTCAGCTTCTTCAACACCCTGGTGATGGACCAGGTCCTTCAGCTCCTTCAACACCCTGGTGATGGACCAGGTGCTTCAGCTTCTTCAACACACTGGTGATGGACCAGGTGCTTCAGCTTCTTCATCACACTGGTGATGGAACAGGTAGTTCAGCTCCTTCAACACCCTGGTGATGGAACCAGGTCCTTCAGCTCCTTCAACACCCTGGTGATGGACCAGGTGCTTCAGCTTCTTCAACACACTGGAGATGGACCAGGTGCTTCAGCTTCTTCAACACCCTGGTGATGGAACCAGGTACTTCAGCTCCTTCAACACCCTGGTGATGGACCAGGTGTTTCAGCTCCTTCAACACACTGGTGATGGAGCCAGGTGCTTCAGCTCCTTCAACACCCTGGTGATTGAACCACGTACTTTATCGGTCTCCACTCTGTTGCTTGTTCTTCACATTGGTTCAGACTATGAAACAGAATTCTTCTCCAGGATGAGGGACTGACAACCTCAAATCTACATCTTCAAGGGTGTTGGATTGATTACGTCATCTTCGCATCTCTTCTGCTCCTGCAAACTTAATGTACTCGACTGAAGAAGCCTACGGTGAAGGCGGAACCTTTCGGAATATAGATGCCTAAATGTTGCGTATGTTTGTCACTTTCCAACATGTCGGCATTGTATGCCATTTTGATATTCACGCTGGTGACAGACCAGGTGCTTCAGCTCCAACACCATGGTGATAGAACAGGTGCTTCGGCTCCTTCAACACCCTGGTAATAGACCAGGTGTTTCAACTCCTTCAACACCCTGGTGATGGACCAAGTGTTTCAGCTCCTTCAACGCCCTGGTGATGGACCAGGTGCATCAGCTCCAACACCCTGGTGATGGACCAGGTGCTTCAGCTCCTTCAACACCTTGGTGATGGACCAGGTGCTTCAGCTCCTTCAACACATTCCTGATGGACCAGGTGCTTCAGCTCCTTCAACACCCTGGTGATGAACCAGGTGCTTCAGCTCCTTCAACACCCTGGTGATGGACCAGGTGTTTCAGCTCCTTCAACACACTGGTGATGGAGCCAGGTGCTTCAGCTCCTTCAACACCCTGGTGATGGAAAAGGTAGTTCAGCTCCTTCAACACCCTGGTGATGGACCAGGTGCTTCAGCTCCAACACCATGTTGATAGACTAGGTGGTTCGGCTCCTTCAACACCCTGGTGATGGGCCAGGTGAGTCAGCTCCAACACCCGGGTGATGGACCAGGTGCTTCAGCTCCAATACCCAGCTGATAGACCAGGTGCTTCGGCTCCTTCAACACCCTGGTGAAAGACCAGGTGTTTCGGCTCCTTCAACACCCTGGTGATAGACCAGGTGCTTCACCTCCTTCAACACCCTGGTGATGGACCAGGTGCTTCAGCGCCTTCAACACCCTGGTGATGGACAAGGTGCTTCAGCTCCTTCAACACCCTGGTGATAGACCAAGTGTTTCGGTTCCTTCAAGACTCTGGTGATGGACCAGTTGCTTCAGCTCCTTCAACACCCTGGTGATGAACCAGTTCCTGCAGCTCCTTCAACACCCTGGTAAAAGACCAGGTGTTTCGGCTCCTTCAACACCCTGGTGATAGACCAGGTACAACAGCTTCAACATCATGGTGATGAACCAGGTGCTTCACCTCCTTCAACACCCTGGTGATGGACCAGGTACAACAGCTTCAACATCATGGTGATGAACCAGGTGCTTCACCTCCTTCAACACCCTGGTGATGGACCAGGTGCTTCAGCTCCTTCAACACCCTGGTGATGAACCAGGTGTTTCAGATCCTTCAACACCCTGGTGATGGACAGGGTGCTTCAGCTCCTTCAACACCCTGGTGATAGACCAGGTGCTTCCGCTCCTTCAACTCCCTGGTGGTGAACCAGGTACTTCAGCTCTTTCAACACCCTGGTGATTGACCAGGTGCTTTAGCTCCTTCAACACCCTGGTGATGCACCAGGTGCTTCACCTCCTTGTGCACCCTGGTGATGGATCAGGTGCTTTTGCTTCTTCAACACCCTGGTGATGGACCAGGTGCTTCAGCTCCTTCAACACCCTGGTGGTGAACCAGGTACTTCAACTCCTTCAACACCCTGGTGATTGACCAGGTGCTTCCGCTCCTTCAACTCCCTGGTGGTGAACCAGGTACTTCAGCTCTTTCAACACCCTGGTGATGGACCAGGTGCTTCAGCTCCTTCAACACCCTGGTGATGGACCAGGTGCTTTAGCTCCTTCAACACCCTGGTGATGGACCAGGTGCTTCAGCTCCTTCAACACCCTGGTGATGGACCAGGTGCTTCAGCTCCTTCAACACCCTGGTGATGAACCAGGTGCTTCAGCTCCTTCAACACCCTGGTGATGGACCAGGTGCTTCAGCTCCTTCAACACCCTGGTGATGGACCAGGTGCTTCAGCTCCTTCAACACCCTGGTGATGGACCAGGTGCTTCAGCTCCTTCAACACCCTGGTGATGGACCAGGTGCTTTAGCTCCTTCAGCACCCTGGTGATGAACCAGGTGCTTTAGCTCCTTCAACACCCTTGTGATGAACCAGGTGCTTCAGCTCCTTCAGCACCCTGGTGATGAACCAGGTGCTTTAGCTCCTTCAACACCCTGGTGATGAACCAGGTGCCTCAACTCCTTGAACACTCTAGTGATTGACCAGGTGCTTCACCTCCTTGTACACCCTGGTGATGGATCAGGTGCTTTAGCTCCTTCAACACCCTGGTGATGGACCAGGTGCTTCAGCTCCTTCAACACCCTGGTGATGGACCAGGTGCTTCAGCTCCTTCAACACCCTGGTGATGGACCAGGTGCTTCAGCTCCTTCAACACCCTGGTGATGGACCAGGTGCTTCAGCTCCTTCAACACCCTGGTGATGGACCAGGTGCTTCACCTCCTTGTACACCCTGGTGATGGATCAGGTGCTTTAGCTTCTTCAACACCCTGGTGATGGACCAGGTGCTTCAGCTCCTTCAACACCCTGGTGATGGACCAGGTGCTTCAGCTCCTTCAACACCCTGGTGATGGACAATGCACATAAGCTCCTTGAGTTCCCTGGTGATGGACCAGGTGCTATAGCTCTTTCTGTACAGTCTTTAATAATGCCCTGGTTCTCAAAGCATATTCTATAAGTGGAGTTGAAAGTGGGTTGGGTAGGTGTTTTTTGTTTGTGGGTTTCGTTTTGGGTTTAAGGGGAATCTTCCCAGTGTGAGTCGGTTGACCAGTTTCAGTGTTTCTCTTTTCTTGTGTTCTTATGAGTGAGATGGTTGTATTTAAGTGGGACTTAGACATTAGTTGGACGTTCTATCAAGCTTATTGCCTGATTAGCACTGAAAATGGGTTGGACAAATTTTTTGTTACTGGGTTTGGATTTGTTAAAGACTTGGCCAGTTTGGGCCAGTAGGCCTGCTGCAGTGTTCCTCTTTTCTTATGTTCTTAAAAGATATGTTGAAAAAATCCACCATTATCTCGTTGTTGTTTAGCTCATTAAAATGTGCAGTCAAACTTTCACCTACTTAGTTGACATATAAACCAAAATGTTTATGGGAATGGCTGAGGGCTAAAGGCAGAAATTCAAACCTAGCTGCAATTTGGCTGGTACAAAGCGATTTCAAAATGTGGCTGTGTGGTGAGCACTGAATATACCTTAATGTACTCGGCGCAAACCCCAGAGTCATGTTACATTTGGAGTATAGTGCTTTCTTTAGATGGATAGTGTGCGAGCATGGGACAAGCAACACTAATGGGATCGCCAGTCCTACCATACATTCTACCCAGCTGACAGTATTAGACAGAAAAAGTTTAATTTAAATAGCTGTTTATAAATGTCATTAAGATCGAAATCATTGTGAGTGGTGGGACAACAGACACTAGGGTTAACAAAGAATCAGGTTACTGGTGAAGAGTAACAATGTGCCCACCTCGCCAAAAAACAATATTAACATGTTTAAATTATATATAATCTAAGCGATCGAGCTATGAAACGTTTTATCCTGATGTAGAAGGGTAGAAATCTCAAGGTCCAACGCATTAGACGAGTGTTCTTAATGTCGTAGAGTTAGGAATGTCGGTGGGATATGGTCGCTGAATACCTGAAGCCCAGACAGAGAGGATGACACACTTATCAGAGTACTCAAGTGTTAAGATCAAAGCTATGGTCTCTTTTTCTATGGTTTAGCAGGTCATTTAATGTGATTTGAATCTAGCAGAAAAAAATAGGATTAAAGCTTTTACAATCTCTTTAGTTATAGGTATCCACCTTTGCTGTGTACAGTAGTCATTATTTTAGTTATTTTTTTTCCCAAAGACTCCTTACAACTAGCTGACCATTCAAAAAAATCCTTCCATATAATAAGGATGGATGAAGGGGCAAAATATTTAGTGGAAATCTTCCACTCTCATAAATCTTTGGACATTTATTTTTAACCTTAGGAGCTGTATGAATCTGGACGGCCGGAATATTTGCTGTCTTGTGCTACTGTCCCTTGAAGATCGACCAAGAGTAGAGCTACTAAAAATTATTGCAAGTTGAAACCCTTCAAATAAAAGACTTGAGAGTAGGCCTTATTTGAGTTCAAGTTATAGACGAATCTGGCTTTACTCACGAAGTCCATAACAACATCTGTATGGAAATTTGATGGGCATCTGGAACAGTGAGTTTATTCACTTTCCTCGGTACTCATCTTTATACCTCCATCTGGTTCTGTCTGGGTAATGCAACAATTAATTAGAGAAGTCTTCATCATCCAGGTGAGATGTGAATGCTTGTGTTTGGCCATAGAATGTCATGCGAGCAAGTGCTTCCCAATACTCTGTTAACCACCGTAGACCTCGAGTATGACGTCCGACTGATTAAAAAATTTGCTCGGAAAAACGAGGTACCAGCGACATTGATTTTTTGCACATTAAAATATTAATCAGAGATCCCATGCTATAGTCTTCTCTTCTGCTCTCTGTTAATTGCTTCATTAGCAAAAGCACACTGTTTTCTCATCTGTCCAAGTGTAAATTTCACCAAGTCAAGTGTAAATGAAGCAGAATGATCCTGAGACAACATTGTCCACGGTCATTTGACAAAGTGAATGGCAAATTATCAGGTATGTAAAGTAAAAGGACACAAGTGCAACTAATGTGACATTTATTGTGGCAACGTTTCGCTCTCCAGGAGCTTTATCAAGCCATTACAAACAATACATGGACACAGAGGGTATATAAAGGCTCAGAGTGAGGTGAATACTAGTGAGGTACCATTTCGATGTTCACTAGTGGTAGTAGTAGTAGTAGTAGTAGTAGTAGTAGTAGTAGTGGTAGTGACAAAAGTGATACAATATGGTAGAGCAATTAATTCGTACATGAGTAAAAGGATATAAAAGCTATTACTTGGGTAACATAAAAATAGGTTGGACAAATATAAACTGGAATGAGGCAGCTTGTTTCAGTGTTCACTCTCTGTGCTTTGTGTAGTATAACAGGAGAGACTATGTGATGGCAGGGTTTACTGTTTTCAGGAGGATTCTTGCTAAGACTTCGGAGATGGTGAAGCTGCCGTTGTTTTGTTTAATTGTATTCGAAACAGCGATCAGTGCTGATTCAAGGCACTTGCGTGTGCGGAAATTAGTTTCTTTTATCACTAATTGGGCGTCTCTGAATTTCATAAGATGATTGGTGGAATTTCGGTGTTGTACACAGGCGTTGTTTAAGTTGTCGTTCCTACATGCGTATATGTGTTCATTGAGGCGGGTGTCGAGGTTTCTTGCTGTTTCACCTACGTAGATCTTGTCACAGCCTCCACAGGGTATAGTGTAAACTCCTGCATTGACTGGTTCGTGGTGATTGGGTTTTGTCCTGGTTAGATCCTTTATTGAAGTGGTAGAAGCGATGGCGACTCTGGTGTTAGCTTGTGAAAGTACTTTTGAGACGTTTAGTGCAACCTTTACCTCCCGGAGATTTTGTTGACTTGATTGAACTCTGTGTTAACTTCAACTGTTTTTCCTTCAATAACAAGCTCTACAAACAAACCTACGGCATGGGAATGGAGTCCCCAATAAGTGCCGTCCTAGCCAACTTATACATGGAACACCTAGAGTCCGAACACTTCGCCAACATCATCCCTTCAAGCGTCACTTGGTTACGTTACGCGGACGATGTCCTCGTAATAACTCCAAAACGTTTTGATGTACGGGATCTTCAGGCAAGGCTCAACGCAGTTGAACCAGCGATTCAGTTTACACTAGAAGAAGAGTCCAATGACAAGCTACCTTTCCTCGACGTCCTCATTCACAAAGTAGACAACAACCTAAGATTTCAAGTTTATCGGAAACCCACCAATAAAAATGATCTCACACACTTCTATTCCAGTCAAGATACCAAGACCAAAAGAGGCATCATCATCGGGTTTTTCCTAAGAGCATACCGAATTTGTAGTCCTGAGTTTCTTGACGAAGAATGTACTTACATTCACCAAACATTCACTGAGTTACAATTTCCTTCTTTTTTCATCAAAGACTGCAAGAAAAGAGCTCTTCAGATCATCAATTCTCCACCCATCAACACCGCTCCCAACAAAGTTATAATTCTTCCCAACAGCCAGGTTGCACTAAACGTCTCAAAAGTACTTTCACAAGCTAACACCAGAGTCGCCATCGCTTCTACCACTTCAATAAAGGATCTAACCAGGACAAAACCCAATCACCACGAACCAGTCAATGCAGGAGTTTACACTATACCCTGTGGAGGCTGTGACAAGATCTACGTAGGTGAAACAGCATGAAACCTCGACACCCGCCTCAATGAACACATATACGCATGTAGAAACGACAACTTAAACAACGCCTGTGTACAACACCGAAATTCCACCAATCATCTTATGAAATTCAGAGACGCCCAATTAGTGATAAAAGAAACTAATTTCCGCACACGCAAGTGCCTTGAATCAGCACTGATCGCTGTTTCGAATACAATTAAACAAAACAACGGCAGCTTCACCATCTCCGAAGTCTTAGCAAGAATCCTCCTGAAAACAGTAAACCCTGCCATCACATAGTCTCTCCTGTTATACTACACAAAGCACAGAGAGTGAACACTGAAACAAGCTGCCTCATTCCAGTTTATATTTGTCCAACCTATTTTTATGTTACCCAAGTAATAGCTTTTATATCCTTTTACTCATGTACGAATTAATTGCTCTACCATATTGTATTACTTTTGTCACTACTACTACTACTACTACTACTACCACTAGTGAACATCGAAATGGTACCTCACTAGTATTCACCTCACTCTGAGCCTTTATATACCCTCTGTGTCCATGTATTGTTTGTAATGACTTGATAAAGCTCCTGGAGAGCGAAACGTTGCCACAATAAATGTCACATTAGTTGCACTTGTGTCCTTTTACTTTACATATTGTCGGTAATTCTACCAACTTTATTACAAATTATCAGGTAAATGATCAGGAGTATCATCAGCATCATTACGAGCAAGAAAATGGAGTGAGAAGCATAAAAAAAAATATGAGGTCTTTTGAAGCAGCAGACATCAAATGGAGAAGCCATTCAACAGCTAATTCAACATTAGCTGTTGAATTAGCTCATGAAACTGCATAGCAGTTAGAATACGACGATTTTCAATGTCAATGGAACAAACAATACATCACCACTGCATTGTTTTGTTAGGAGTTTGATGATGACAAAGTATATGCAATCACCCGACTTCTTGCATGTGCTGGTGGCATTACCCAGCCATCACTAGATGTAATAGACGCCAATACATAGCAGTAGTAACAAATACAGAGTGCAATAAAATTTAGGAAAATACTAAATTACTTTTTGACAGGCATTACATATTATGAACACCAGTACATGAAGAATGAGCCTGCAAAACCGTGCGTAAAGTAAGTCCCCTTTCAAACAACAACCTCAAAGATAGAGAAAAAGACAAAAATGATAGCTCCTAAGTGTTCGAATATTCCCTCTATTTACAGTGATAGAGCAAAAAGATGTTAATGAGCAAGAGTGCAGACTTCACTCACTACTACTGATGTTTATCCCTATACAAAACAAACAAATATGGGTGAACTCAACCGGCTAGTGAGAATCCGACTTCAAGGTTGGCGCTAAATGTGAGATCATCTCAGATGGAGTGAACTTCTCACCACATTATTCGAAGTGTAAGACTGACAGCGAATCAGAGTGACTGGGGGCCACAGGCAGCCACTCGAAATTAACTGCCAATTTGGATTTTACAAAACAAATGCAAGTTACATGAAGAACACCAAATCATCTGTAACTTCCCAAGTGCATACCATATATGTACGTTCCCTTTTGTGTATGTAATCAAGCTATAATAAGATATTTCGACAATAATTGTCAGTTGTGCCGTTAAGGAATTTGCCTTGTATACTCACAAAATGAACTTTTGATTCTCTCGGGATGGGCAAAAACTGACCATTTCAAATCATTCAGCAAGTGACTACTCACATTAATTTGTACAGCATATTTATGTACTCTCCATGAATACCAGAAATTCCTTCAACATTTCCTCGTCGATGCTATTCTATGGAAGTTAAAATTATTCATCCTTTTTAATCGACACTCTTGCGGCTTTTTGTCTGCATTGAATACATCAGCTACCTCAGCGAAATATAATTTTAACAGATAATTCAAAACAGTTGGATAATATAATTAATTTAATGGTGAGCACATAAATACACATCCCAATATTCCTGTATCATGCATCCCGTTCATACATTTCCCAAAATAACTTTTAGAATGCACATCTTAACATTCCTATTAATTAATATTTCCTTGTTACTGTAACCACTTTTTATCTTTTCAGATATTATATAGTCATCAAAACTGAATATTTTATTCCGAAGAGTAGTCACCAAGTCTCAATCTTCATTAGCTTTCAATCATAGAATGTTTTCAGCCACGTTACATTCTCCTAATAGAGTTCTATAAAAGATATGAAATACTTCGCTGGTTTAATTCAGAGTCGCCATAATTACATTGAATTCCAACATGGTAATTATTTTATGCTTATTGGGTAATTAATTCCACTGTTTTGTTTCCAGTGTGTGTATCTCCAATTTACATTATTCTCATTCTATCTGTTTGCCTTTCTGTCTATCTGTCTGTCTGTCTCTCATTTTCTCCCTCTCTCTCTGTCTGTCTGATGTTTTTTTAAAAAACCAAAAATCTGGCTATAAATTGTTCGAACGAACATATTTTGCTGAGGTTATTCACTTGGTAAGGATCTGAGATGAGATCAGTTGTATCACCTCCTCGAAGTCCGTCTCTGTAAGAGACGTTTGGTACATTTGCCCCTGAAGACTGAGCTCTGTTTCTGATCTTATCAAATACATAATTTTCATTACTTGGCATTTCCTGAGGTTACATATCAATGAACATTTGTAAAAACAAATTTGCAAATTGTCAAGATCCTTTTTTAAGCCTTTTCGTGTGTTCAAATTAATTCACATCATACATTTCTGGTAAGTGTATGTACTATAAAGAGAAAAGTTCATAGAATCGATATTTGTGTAATAGTCCTTGTAACACGTGCCCGTTCTGGTGTGTGTGTGTGTGTGTACTCACCTAATTCACATAATTGTGGTTGCTGGGGTCGAGACTCAACTCCTGGCCCCGCCTCTTCACTGACCGCTACTGGGTCCTCCCTCTCTCTGCTCCATGAACTTTATCATACCTCGTCTTGAAACTATGTATTGTTCCTGCCTCCACTACATCACTTGCCAGACTGTTCCACTTCCTAACAACTCTGTGGCTAAAGAAATACTACCTAACCTCCTTTTGACTCATCTGAGACTTCAGCTTCCAATTGTGACCCCTTCTTTCTGTGTCCCATCTCTGGAACATCCTGTCTCTGTCCACCTTATCTATTCCACGCAGTGTTTTGTATGTCGTTATCATGTCTCCCCTGACCCTCATGTCCTCCATTGTCATCAGACTGATTTCCCTTTACCTTTTTTCGTAGGACATTCCACTTAGCTCTGGAACCAGCCTTGTTGCAAATCTTTGTAATTTCTCCAATTTCTTGACGTGCTTGACCAGGTGTGGGTTCCAAACTGGTGCTGCGTACAACAATATGGACCTGACGTACACAGTGTATAGAGTCTTGAACGATTCCTTACTGAGGTATCCGAATGCTATTCTCAGGTTTGCCAGGCGCCCATGTGCCGCAGCAGTTATCTGGTTAATGTGTGCTTATGGCTACGTGCTGGGTATTATACTCACCCATAGATTTTTCTCCTTGAGTGAAGTTTGCAGTCTTTGGCTTCCTATCCTATACTCTCTCTGCGGTCTTCTTTGTCCTTCCCCGATCTTCATGACTTTGCATTTGGCAGGGTTAAATTCCAGGAATCAGTTGCTGACCCACGCGTCCAGCCTGTCCACGTCTCTTTGTAGACCTGTCTGGTCAGCATTTGATTTAATTCTCCTCATTAACTTTACATCGTCTACAAACAAGGACACTCTGAGTCTATTCCTCCTGTCATGTCATTCACATATACCAAGAATAGCACTGGTCCCAGGACTGACCCTTGTTGGACCCCGCTCCTCACAGGCGCCCACTGTGATACCTCATCATGTACCATGACTCGTTGTTGTCTCCCTGTCAGGTATTGTTTGATCCATTGCAGTGCCCTTCCTGTTATACGTGCCTGATCCTCTAGCTTCTGGTTTGGTAACAGAGTTGTGAATGAGTGGAACAAGCTCCTGAGTACAGTTATTCAGGTTAAAACGTTGTGTAGTTTTAAAAATAGGCTAGATAAATACATGAGTGGGTGTGGGTGGGTGTGAGTTGGACCTGACTAGCTTATGCTGCTGGGTCTGGTGCCGTGCTCCTTCTTCGAGTGGAGGTGACCAGACTGGATGGGTCATTGAACTAATCTGGGGGGGATTGGGATAATCCAGGGGGGGTGACATGGACCTGCTCTGCATGGGTCAGTAGGCCTGTTGCAGCGTTCCTTCTTTCTTATGTTCTTATGTTTTGCACCAATCTCTTGTGTCGAAGGCCTTCTTGCAGTCCAAGAAAATGCAATGAACCCACCCCTCCCTCTCATGTCTTACTTCAGTTACCTTGTCATAAAACACCAGTTGGTTTATGACACATGATTTGCCTTCATGAATCTGTGCTGGTTGTCGTTTATAACCTTGTTCCATGCCAGGTGCTCCACCACTCTCCTCCTGATAATCTTCTCCATTACTCTGCATACTGTACACATCATTGACACTGGTCTATAGTTTAGTGCTTCGTTTCTGTCTCCTTTCTTAAAGATGGTGTCTACATTTGCCGTCTTCCATACCTCAGGTAGTGTCCCAGCTCCATGGGATGTGTTACAATTTGTGGTTAGCGGCACACACAGTGTCTCTGCTCCCACTCTAAGGTCCCTCGGAGAGGTGTTGTCCGGTCCTTCCGCTTTTGAGGTATCAAGGTCACTTATGAGCTTCTTCACCTCCTCCTCGGTTGTATATTTCATCCAACACTTGTTGGTATGTCCCTTGTTGTTGTGCACCTCTGTTTTGTTTTCCCAGTGTTATTTCTGCCTCGACTGTAAAGACTTCCTGAAATCTCGCGTTGAGCCCCTCACATATTTCATGGTAGTTTCCGGTGAGCTTCCCACCTTCTTTCCTCAGACTGATTACCTAGTCATTGACTGTTGTCTTCCTCCTGATGTGCTTGTAAAGCAGTTTCGGGTCAGACTTGAATTTCGATGCTATGTCATTTTCTTACTGTCGCTGGGCCTACCTCCTTATCTGTGCATACTCGTTTCTGGCTCGTCGGCTAATCTCTTTATTTTCCTGAGTCTTTTGCCTTCTGTACTTTTTAAGTTCTCTAGCGCACTTAGTTTTTGCCTCCCTACACCTTCGGATAAACCAAGTGCTCATTCTAGTTTTCCCATTATTTCTCTTACCCTTGGGAACAAACCTTTCCTCTGCCTCCTTGCATTTTGTTGTTGCGTAGTCCATCGTTTCGTTTACTGACTTTCCTACCAACTCTCTTTCCCACTAACCCTCCTGCAGGAAGGTCCTCATACCTTTGTAGTCCCCTCTATTATAGTTAGCCTTTTCCCATTCTACTCCTGTTACCCTCTCCACTTGTAGCTCTATGATGTATTCAATGCTCAGAACCACGTGGTCACTAGCTCCAAGGGGCCTTTCATATGTGATGTCCTCGATGTCTGAGCTACTTAGGGTGAACACAAGGTTCAGTCTTGCTGGTTCATCCGCCCCTCTCTCTCTGGTAGTGTCGCTAACATGTTGGTGCATGAGGGTTTCCAGTACTACATCCTTCACGTTGTTTCTCTGTTTCGGGACCCCCATGTAGCTCCAGGTTTTCTCAAACAGTCTCCCTGTGGATGAAGTCGCCCATAACTAGTTACTTTGCTCTACTCGATTGAGCTCTTCTTGTCACCTCAGCTAGTGTGTCCACCATTGCTCTGTTGCTCTCATCATATTCCTCTCTTGGCCTCCTGCATTTTTGTGGTGATTTTATACATCACTGCAATGACTACACTATGTTTCCCTCACTGAACTGAAACCTACTATGTAATCCTTTCTCCAATCTCGTCCACTCCTTCTATTTCCTGATATTCCCATCGTTTTTAATGAGCAGTACAACCATTCCACCCCCTCTGCTCCTTCTCTCTTTCCTCAGGATCTGATATCCAGGAGGAAAGACTGCATCTGTTATTGTCCCAGAGAATTTTCTTTCTATGACTGCTATAAAATCTGGGGATGTGTGTGTGTATGTGTGTGTGTTTATGTGTGTGTGTGTGTGTGTGTGTGTGTGTGTGTGTGTGTGTGTGTGTGTGTGTGTGTGTGTGTGTGTGTGTGTGTGTGTGTGTGTGTGTGTGTGTGTGTGTGTGTGTGTGTGTGTGTGTGTGTGTGTGTGTGTGTGTGTGTGTGTGTGTGTGTGTGTGTGTGTGTTTGTGTGTGTGTGTGTGTTTGTGTGTGTGTGTGTGTACTCACCTATTTGTACTCACCTATTTGTGGTTGCAGGGGTCGAGTCTTAGCTCCTGGCCCCGCCTCTTCACCGGTTGCTACTGGGCCCTCTCTCTCCCCGCTCCATGAGCTTTATCAAACCTCGTCTTAAAACTGTGTATGGTTCCTGCCTCCACTACGTCATTTTCTAGGCTATTCCACTGCCTTACAACTCTATGACTGAAGAAATACTTCCTAATATCTCTCTGACTCATTTGTGTCTTCAACTTCCAATTGTGGCCTCTTGTTTCTGTGTCCCCTCCCTGGAACATCCTGTCTTTGTCCACCTTGTCTATTCCACGCAGTATTTTATATGTCGTTATCATGTCTCCCCTGACCCTCCTGTCCTCCAGTGTCGTCAGGCCGATTTCCCCTAATCTTTCTTCATAGGACATTCCCCTTTGCTCTGGAACTAACCTTGTGGCAAACCTTTGTACTTTCTCTAGTTTCTTGACGTGCTTTATCAAGTGTGGGTTCCAAACAGGTGCTGCATACTCCAATATGGGCCTGACATACACGGTGTACAGTGTCTTGAACGATTCCTTACTAAGGTATCGGAATGCTGTTCTCAGGTTTGCCAGGCGCCCATATGCTGCAGCAGTTATCTGATTGATGTGTGCTTCCGGAGACATGCTCGGTGTTATACTCACCCCAAGATCTTTCTCCTTGAGTGAGGTTTGCAGTCTTTGGCCACCTAGCCTATACTCTGTCTGTGGTCTTCTGTGCCCTTCCCCTATCTTCATTACTTTGCATTTGGCAGGATTAAATTCGAGAAGCCATTTGCTGGACCAGGTGTCCAGTCTGTCCAGGTCTCTTTGAAGTCCTGCCTGGTCCTCATCAGATTTAATTCTCCTCATTAACTTCACATCATCTGCAAACAGGGACACTTCTGAGTCTAACCCTTCCATCATGTCGTTCACATATACCAAAAATAGCACTGGTCCTAGGATCGACCCCTGTGGGACCCCGCTCGTCACAGGTGCCCACTGTGATACATCATTACGTACCATGACTCGTTGTTGCCTCCCTGTCAGGTATTCTCTGATCCATTGCAGTGCCCTTCCTGTTATATGCGCCTGATGCTCTAGCTTCTGCACTAATCTCTTGTGAGGAACTGTGTCAAAGGCCTTCTTGCAGTCCAAGAAAATGCAATCAACCCACCCCTCTCTCTCGTGTCTTACTTCTGTTATTTTATCATAAAACTCCAGAAGGTTTGTGACACAGGATTTGCCTTCCGTGAATCCGTGCTGGTTGGCATTTATACTCTTGTTCAGTTCCAGGTGCTCCACCACTCTCCTCCTGATAATCTTCTCCATAATTTTGCATACTATACACGTCAATGACACAGGTCTATAGTTTAGTGCCTCTTTTCTGTCTCCTTTTTTAAAAATGGGAACTACATTTGCCGTCTTCCATACCTCAGGTAGTTGCCCAGTTTCCAGGGACGTGTTGAAGATTGTGGTAAGTGGCACGCACAACATATCTGCTCCCTCTCTAAGGACCCACGGGGAGATGTTGTCCGGTCCCATTGCCTTTGAGGTATCGATGTCCCTTAGCAGTTTCTTCACCTCCTCCTCATCTGTATGTATGTCGTCCAACACTTGTTGGTGTATTCCTTGCTGGTGTCCCCATCTGGTCTGTCCCCCCAGAGTCCTTCCTGTCTCTACTGTAAATACTTCCTTAAATCTCGTGTTGAGCTCCTCACATACCTCTTGATCGTTTCTTGTGAGTTCTCCACGTTCTTTCCTCAGCCTTATCACCTGGTCCTTGACTGTTGTCTTCCTCCTAATGTGGCTATACAGCAGTTTCGGGTCAGATTTGACTTTCGATGCTATGTCGTTTTCATACTGTCGCTGGGCCTCCCTCCTTATCTGTGCATACTCGTTTCTGGCTCTTCTACTAATCTCCTTGTTTTCCTGGGTCCTATGCCTCCTGTACCTTTTCCATTCTCTGTTGCACTTAGTTTTTGCCTCCCTACACATTCGGGTAAACCAAGGACTCGTTTTGGTCTTCCTATTATTTCTGTTTCCCTTGGGAACAAAACTTTCCTCTGCCTCCTTGCACTTTGTTGCCACATATTCCATCATCTCGTTTACTGATTTTCCTACCATTTCTCTGTCCCACTGAACCTCCTGCAGGAAGTTTCTCATACCTGTGTAGTCCCCCCTTTTATAGTTTGGCCTGTCCCCTTCAGTTCCTGTTACCTTCTCCACTTGTAACTCTACTATATAATCAAAACTCAGAACCACGTGTGTGTGTGTGTGTGTGTGTGTGTGTGTGTGTGTGTGTGTGTGTGTGTGTGTACTCACCTAGTTGTACTCACCTAGTTGAGGTTGCGGGGGTCGAGTCCGAGCTCCTGGCCCCGCCTCTTCACTGATCGCTACTAGGTCACTCTCCCTGAGCCGTGAGCTTTATCGTACCTCTGCTTAAAGCTATGTATGGATCCTGCCTCCACTACATCGCTTCCCAAACTATTCCACTTACTGACTACTCTGTGGCTGAAGAAATACTTCCTAACATCCCTGTGATTCATCTGTGTCTTTAGCTTCCAACTGTGTCCCCTTGTGTGTGTGTGTGTGTGTGTGTGTGTGTGTGTGTGTGTGTGTGTGTGTGTGTGTGTACTCACCTATTTGTACCCACCTATTTGTGGTTGCAAGGGTTGAGTCATAGCTCCTGGCCCCGCCTCTTCAATGATTGCTACTGGATCCTCTCTCTCCCTGCTCCATGAGCTTCATCAAACCTCGTCTTAAAACTATGTATGGTTCCGGCCTCCACTACGCCACTTTCTAGGCTATTCCACTACCTGACAACTCTGTGACTAAAGAAATACTTACTAAATCCCTTTAACTCATCTGAGTCTTCAACTTCCGAATGTGACCTCTTGTTTTTGTGTCCTATCTCTGGAACATCCTGTAATTGTCCACCATGTCTATTCTGCGAAGTATTTTATATGTCGTTATCATGTCTCCCCTGACCCTCCTGTAGTCCTGTGTCGTCAGGCCGATTTCCCTTAACCTTTCTTCGTAGGACAATCCCCTTAGCTCTGGGACTAGTCTTGTTGCAAACTGTTGCACTTTCTTTAATTTCTTGACGTGTTCGACCAGGTCTAAATTCCAAATTGGTGCAGCATACTTCAGTATGGGCCTGAAGTAAATGGTGTACAGAGTCTTGAACGTTTCGTTACTGAGGTATCGGAACGCTATCCTTAGGTTTGCCAGAAACCTGTACGCTGCAGCATTTATCTGATTTATGTACTCACCTAGTTGTACTCACCTATTTGAGGTTGGAGGGGTCGAGTCCAAGCTCCTGGTTCCGTCTCTTCACTGGTCACTACAGGGTCACTCTCCCTGAACCGTGAGCTTTATCATACCTCTGCTTAAAGCTATGTATGGATCATGTCTCCACTGCATCGCTTCCCAAACTATTCCACTTCCTGACTACTCTGTGGCTGAAGAAATACTTCCTAACATCCCTGTGATTCATCTGTGTCTTCAACTTCCAACTGTGTCCCCTTGTTGCTGTGTCCCATCTCTGGAACATCCTGTCTTTGTCCACCTTGTCAATTCCTCTCAGTATTTTGCATGTCGTTATCATGTCCCCCCTATCTCTCCTGTCCTCCAGTGTCGTCAGGTTGATTTCCCTTAACCTGTCCTCTTAACTTTCTCTAGTTTCTTTACGTGCTTGGCTAGATGTGGGTTCCAGACTGGTGCCGCATACTCCAATATGTGCCTCAGGAGATGTGTTCGGTGTTACACTCACCCCAAGATCTTTTTCCTTGAGTGAGGTTTGCAGTCTTTGTCCACCTAGACTATGCTGTGTCTGCGATCTTTGCCCGTCTCCAGTCTTCATGACTTTGCATTTGGCAGAGTTAAATTCAAGGTGCCAGGCCAGAGTAAAACTCTAGAAACTGGTAGCAGTTATGCCTAAGATATGAGAGAAAGATGAAAGCTGATGTAGTGAAGTTAAACCCAGCTTGTCTAGCTGGACTGTTACACACAAATCCAGGCTGGTAGCCTGTCCAGGTCTCTTTGTAGTCCTGCCTGATCCTCGACTGATTTGATTCTACTCATTAACTTCACATCATCTGCAAACAAGGACACTTCTGAGTCTATCCCTTCCGTCATGCCATTCACATATACCAAAAAGAGCACAGGTCCTAGGACTGACCCCTGTGGAACCTCGGTTGTCACATGCGCTCACTCTGAAACGTCGTCACGTACCATGACTCGTTGTTGCCTCCCTGTCAAGTATTCTCTGATCCATTGTAGTGCCTTTCCTGTTATGTGTGCATGATCCTCTAGCTTTTGCAGTAAGCTCTTTTGAGGAACGATGTCGAAGTCCTTCTTGAAGTCCAAGAAAATGCAGTCTATCCACCCCTCTCTCTCTCTTGTTTTACTTCTGTCACCTTTCCATAAAACTCCAGTAGGTTTGTGACACAGGATTTTCCTTCCCTGAAACCGTGCTGGTTGTCGGTTATACACTTATTTCTTTCATGTGCTTCACCACTCTCCTCCTGATGATCTTCTGCATGACTTTGCATACTGCACATGTTAGTGACACAGGTCTGCAGTTTAATGCCTCATGTCTGTCTCCTATTAAAAAGTGGGACTACTTTTGCCGTCTTCAATACATCAGGGAGTTGCCAAGTTAAAATGGATGTGTTGAAGATCTTTGTTAGTGGCACGCACAGCATCTCTGCTCCCTCTCTAAGGTCCCATGGAGAGATGTTGTCTGGTCCCACCACCTTTGAGGTGTCAAGTTTACATAGCTTCTTCACCTCCTCCTCGGTTATGTGTACCTCATCCAGCACTTGTTGGTGTACCTCCCTGTTTTGATTTCTTGGAGTCCTACCGGATTCCACTGTAAATTCCTCTTTATATCTCGTGTTGAGCTCCTCACATACCTGTTGGTCGTTTCTTGTAAGCTCCCCATCAACTCTCCTCAGTCTGATTACCTGGGCCTTGTCTGTTGTTTTCCTCCTGATGTGGCTACACAACAGCCTCGGGTGAGACTTGTTTTTCGATGCTATGTCATTTTCATATTGTCACTGAGGTTCCCTTCTGATCTGTGCATATTCGTTTCTGGCTCTTTGGTTGATCTCTTTATTTTCCTGGGTCCTTTGTCTTCTGTACCCTTTCCATTCTCTAGTACACCTAGTTTTCGCCTCCCTATACCTTTGGGTGAACCAAGGACTCGTTCTGGTTTTCCCATTATTTCTGCTTGCCTTGAGAACAAACCTCTCCTCTGCCTCCTTGCATTTCGTTGTCACATAGTCCATCATTTCTTTTATTGGTTTTCCTGCCTGTTCTCTCTCCCACAGAACGTCTTGCAGGAAGTTCAATATGCCTGTGTAGTCTCCCCTTTAGTAGTTTGGTTTTTCCCATCCTGTTCTTGCTACTCTCTCCACTTACAGCTCAAGAATGTAGATAAAGCACAGAACCACATGATCACTAGCTCCTAGGGGCCTTTCGTACATGATATCCTCGATATCCGAACTACTGAAGGTGAATACATGGTCCAGTCTTGCTGGATCATCCTCTCCTCTCTCTCTGGTAGTGTCTCTAACATGTTGATCAATAAGGTTTTACAGTATCACATCCATCATCTTGGCTCTCCATGTTTTGAGACCCCCATGGGGCTCCAGGTTTTACCAGTCAATCTCCTTGTGATTGAAATCACCCATAACTAGTATCTTTGCTCCCCCCATGTGAGCTCTTCTGGCCACCTCGGCTAATGTGTCAACCATTGCTCTGTTGCTCTCGTCATATTCTTCTCTTGGCCTCCTGCAGTTCTGTGGCAGGTTGTACATTACTGCAGTTACCACCTTATGGTCCTCAGGCTACATTGTTCCTACTTAGTAGTCCCTTTCGCCCATGCCATCTATTCGTTTCATTTTCTCAAATCTCCACCGGTTATTAATGAGCAGTACAATTCATCCTCCCCCTCTCCTCCTCATATCTTTCCTGAGGATTTGATATCCGGTTGGAAAGATTATATTTGTTATCATCGTGGTGAGTTTTGTTTCTGTGAGTGCTATTATGCCTGGGGATATCTCCTTGATTATTCCATGCCTATCCTCGCACTTATTCGTTATTCCGTCTGCATTTGTATACCTCTCCTTCAACTTCTTTTCTAAAACTGTGGTCCGGGGGGTACATTGGGGTTGCGGAAGTGGGAGACCTGATAAAGAAGTATGGGTGGTTGCTGTGGGGGTGGAGTTTGTAATGATGTGGGTGGGGGCATTGGGTATGGCATGTGTGTTTTGGGTTAGAATGTTTGGTTGCATTAGAGTTGTCCTGGTTGAGTGGCTTCTGTAGTTGGTTGTGAGGGAGGCTGTGTTTGATCTTCCTCCTGAGTCTGGGTTCTCCTGTCTATCTCCATCTTCACCTCTCTTTCCTCCTCTCGTCTTTATACCATCTTTCTCAGTTTCTGCATTTCTTCTTGTATTCTGTCACAGTCGAGATGCACCTTGCGCTACGGCTTTCTTCTGCAGGATCCTATTCCGAGTTGATTCTGCCTTGAATAACACTTTCACTGGCTGGTGTGTGTGTGTGGATGTACATGTGTGTGTGTGTGTGTGTGTGTGTGTGTGTGTGTGTGTGTGTGTGTGTGTGTGTGTGTGTGTGTGTGTGTGTGTGTGTGTGTGTGTGTGTGTGTGTGTGTGTGTGTGTGTGTGAAGTTACCTCTTCGTAACTACAACAACAGTCATTCTTTGTGTTCTGTTTTCAATAATTTACTGATCGTATATGGGAAAAAGACATGCTCTTGCACTTATCGTTCTATTTTTTGTTCTTAGCAAAGACAATAACTAGCACAGTGTTTGACTGATGTCGCTATTTGTACGAGTATGGGCTATGTATACAAGTATTTAATTAACTTTTATTTACTTATTTTATATTTTCTTATTAGTCTGATTAACTTCAAATAATAAGTATAGGAATATATCCGCATTAAATAGTTTGCAAACCTTTACATCTCAGGTGTGACCATGTGTTTGGCTCCACATCAGGTTGTTCATGAAAGAACACCACAGCTAACAATGCTATTTTCCTTCACTTTGTATGCTCACGATAATCAAAACAAGGAGATTTCAGTTTACATCTGAGAGGAAGTGGCAAATGGTAGGGTGATAACTTAATTATTTATTAGTGAGACTACGCGTTTGTCACAATAAATTCATAAAGTTCATTAACTGTGACGCTTAAACTCCATTCAGCGACATGTGTTAAAATTATTTTCATTATTATTATTATTATTATTATTATTATTATTATTATTATTATTATTATTATTATTATTATTATTATTATTATATTATTATTATTATTATTATTATTATTATTATTATTATTATTATTATTATTATTATTATTATTATTATTATTATTATGTGCGCAAATCACCTGCAGGAGGCTTTCCGGGCATTATCTGAATTATAATCTGAAAGTAATTTGGTTGAGGTTAGTGGAAGTTAGTCACAGTAGGTCACTGAGCTGCAATGCCTTCGACTGCCCACTTCTTCACCACTCTCTCAGAATGCTAGACCTGACATTAATAATTATAATATTAAAACCAGCTACTCTGGTAATTCAAGTTATGTGGACTGTATAGGATGTTGGTTTTCTTGCTGGGTACACAAAAAATTCATATTAACACTTACCATTTAATTACTGTAGATGGATTGCGCCATCCACTCATAATTCTTGAGGTCCCGCAAATTTCCTCTTCCAATTCTTCATCAGAGGACATTAACATGGGTTCCTATTATAAATCCAGGCCGAAACACCCCATTATGGCCTCGATTACGCGGGATTATTAGACGATTGTAATAACCAGTGTACACTCATTAACTTCAATATGGCATCTTTTCCCCGGTGTCCCTAGGCAGCTGTTCTCCACGACCCTCACTCGAAATTTCTCGAAAGGGTCTAATCAACACCATATTATATTACACAATTATTGTATTATTCAAGTTAACACATGCTGAATTGAGGAACATCTTATGTTCTCCAAAACATTCTTTCAGTGATTTATGATGGACGTGTGAGCAATTAAAGTTATTATAATGTAAAAGAAATGAACTATATTTTAATTTCTGGTGGCAGAAGGAAAGAAATTTAAAATGTTTTGGTTGACAACTTGATGTGTTTAACTTACAACCAGAACGAACTTCTTTACTAAGCAGAAAAATGACTCTTAACAGAGGTGTCAATGGCCACTCTCGCTATTGATTTAGGACCTTTTTCTAATATATATCGCTACTGTCATCAGGGTCGCGCGATTAAGTTACGTATTAATAAAATTCTTGTAAGAATATGTATGTGGAACTGCTCCCGATATTGAACTTTAACATATACATTGTATTTTTTGCAGATAAATCCACAGTTATATTCGCTTTTCTGAAACGATTGATTATCCACCATCCGTCCTGTTTCCGTGGTGCTGTAATAACGTTTACGAGTTCTTTTCTCTTAGACAGTCATTTTTATTCTTTGAAAGCCATTTACTTTCATGAACATAGTGCCTGATCTCAAAATGCATTTTTTCTGAGACATATGTAAGTCTGCAATAAAAATTACGTTCCAGCCCATAATATTACATGCTAATTACTTAAAAAAATTATATGTAACGAACCTGTTAACTGATTTGACGAAAGAATTGTTTTTAATTCAAATTTAATTTTTTGTTTGACATTCTTATTGCCAACAACACACAGAAAAACATCAAATTCAATATTAAAAACATTATTTTCACACTGATAATTTGTTCTTATACACATGTCTTTTTCTCCATTTTGATCTGCATCTTTTTATAAAAGTTTGTTTTTCAGTTGGATAGACATATAGATGAGGTTTTAAAATACAAGTCATAGAACGAGTTCAAAAATCAACGTGACTTCACTTAAATAAACATCTAACAGGTTTCTAAATATATTAAGAGTGCAAACAGATTATACGGTATCATATAACTATGATTATCAAGAAGTTTACTAAAGGTATTATAAATCTGATTAGACTACCAGATTGGCTGGCTCAGATTAATAATAATATAATAATAATATCTTTATTTCTACAAGTACATGTACAAAGTATACAGGCCTAGCTGACGTCAATGATATATTATTATATAGAAAGCCGCTTGTTATCCTGAGCATTTCGGCCAAATTAGGTCAGTTTTGTTCCAGGATGCGACCCTCACCAGTCGACTAACACCCAGGTATCGTATGGAAACACGTCCTAATGTTTGCCAGCCGTATCGGGGATTCGATCTCCGGATCTCAGTGAGTGAGCTGAGTGTCCTAGCGATCGAGCTACGGGACACCTTCACCTTAAGACATATCACAAAACAAAACATCAGAATACCAGTAGCTAATTAGGTTCGACGATGTGACACTGCCTAATTTTTTAAAGTTTAATCGGAAACACACCAAGTGATCAGTGGAATTGTTTACAATAATACCACGGGTTACATACACCAAAATGCCAGTGCACTTGTAATTCCTGCAAGTATGAAGGTGTTGACGCCTCAGACTTGCGGTTCCAAAACTCTGGTCGGCGGGCCCCTCGGTGTCTCTCTGCAAAGATAGTAATGGGGATCCGTGAGCTAAGTTCAAATTTTCAAGAGACTGCAGTGTGAAATGTATAATTACTCACGATAAGGCTGATAAAGAAAAAGCTTCAAAATTTCAAAGCCGTTTCCAAATCGGCAGGAACATTCTAATTTTTAAGACGCTTTTTTAAACTGTTGGTCTTATTTTATGGGTTGCCGAATCGTGCTTGCCAAACCTCTATCAGACAATGATCAAGTTTCCTTCAATACAACTTATCAGATTTCTGACTGCATGTGAAAAATGAGTAGCCAGGACTGGCTACCAAAGCACACAGATATTTACTGTCATTACACAAATAACCCGCACATAAAAGAGAGAAGCTTACGACGACGTTTCGGTCCGACTTGGACCATTGACAAAGTCACACTGTGACTTTGTCAATGGTCCGAAAACGTCGTCGTAAGCTTCTCTCTTTTATGTGCGGGTTATTTGTGTATCGTTCCAGTCACGGTATTGTGCCTTTTTGTTATTTACTGTCATTCCCCACTACATATTTATGTGAACAGGCTTTCTACCAGTTGTTTTATATCAGATAAATATACAGAAACAGGATGAATGTTGAACTTGATTTACGCTTAAAACTGTCGGCCATTGAACCTGAAATTCGGAACATACTGTCAACAGAGCAGTATCAACCATCTCATTAAACAAGTAAGATTTTTTTGTTTTTGTTTTTTTTTGTTAATACTGCTAATTATTTAATTGCTGTATGTCTTTTAATTGAAAAATGAGACTGGAAAAATGAGTTTGTTGTTAGCTAATAAAATCTGCTTCCTGTGTAAACAGACCTTTCAAAAACCTGGAGTCCGTGGAAAAACGAAGTTAAATAAAAAGGGTCGTTGGTGGTGAAAAGGTTGGCAACCACTGCCTCAGACTCTGGCTATTTTAGTAGTATTCCCTTTCGATTTTTTACTAAGGACTATTTTTATGGAAACACTGAAGAAGTTTCATAGTGATATTCCTTAAAATTAAAAAAAAAAGTACAAATATTGAATCTCCTAAACAGCAAAACTCGCTTATAAACACAAGTTAATTAAATATTCTAATTTATTCTGTGTTATTTAAATTTTCGAAGTATGCAAAAGAATGAAAAATTATCCTTTCTTTTTTTTTTACAGTTCTGAAAATTTTGAATTTTTTTTAAGTCAAATTTTCACTAAAACCAATAAATAAAATATTTTAATAGTGATTTTGATAAAAGTCTCTTATTACAACTGAAGAACAATGTCTTCTTGTATAATATCAGATTTAAAAATAATGACATCTATAAATAATGAAGCCACACATACTGATATTCAAATAAGGCATTTGCAAGATAATTTCAGATAAAGAAATCATGTGTTTCGATTCTTCAAATGGCTATAACTTTTCTTCTAAACGCCCATTTTTTTTGCCTAAAGCAGTTGCATAATAATGGTTTTTATTTATTAAATAAAATATTTGAATTCAGCGAATTATTCGCAAAATTTCTTAAAATTTACTAGGATTTTTGACGTAAAGTATTCTAGCTAAATTCGCTATTTCCGATCATTCGGCATAGAAAAATATTCTTTGAATTACACTCAATTTTGTTTTAAAAGAAAAACTTATTTTTTAGTCCAAAGTCAAACTTTGGTTTTACTCAAGAATGAGATAGAAAGAGTCAGGTGTCCCCCCGGGTAAAGCCAATGGGTAACACGAGAGCACCGACGTCAGCACTCTTAACCAGGGGTCACTATTGCCGTGGAAAACTAAGAAAAAAGAAAAAAATTAAAGGAACTTCGGGCGCTGTCCGATCCAATAAAAATATTCTCGTATTCCAGAATCTTATTCCCTTGTGCCTTAATGCACGTGAATGGAATACTGCAGCTGAAGTTAGAAATACAAATATATTAACTTAGAATAACCAAAGAGAAACAAATATTGGAGTTTCTTCAATAAAAATGGTAAATTAGTGCATTCACAGCCCAAATCTAATTCAAATATTTCAATGAGATTAAAGAGACCAATATCCGGAAATACAAAAGCACATTGAATTTGAAGCTGCTCAGAAGTTGCTTGCAAAAATTATTATATTTTTTATTAACACATCAGTCGTTTCCCATCAAGGTACGGTGGCCCGTAAAAAAAGACCTTTAATCGTCATTCATTCCATCACTGTATTGCCAGATGCATGCTTACAGTACAGTTATAAAACCGCAACATTATCACCCTTCCTTCAGAGTGTAGGCACTGTACTTCCCATCTCCGGGACTCACACTCCAACAGCACACCAAGTCCTAAAAACCATTTGTCTCCTATCGAACACGCTCACGGATGCTTGCAGGAAGTCAAAGCCCTTTGCACACAAAACTTCATTTTTCCCCTCCCTCCAATCTTTCCTAGGCTGACTTCTACCCCGCCTTCCCTTCACTATAGTTTTATACACTTCGAAGTCATGTCCAAACCACCTCAACAACCCCTCCTCAGCCCTCTGGATAATAGTTTTGGTAATCCACACCTAAGTTCCAAACTTCGAATTCTCTGTATTATATTCACACAACACAATGTCCTTAGACACGACATCTCCACTGTCACCAGCCTTCTCCTCGCTGCAACATTCACCACCCATGCTTCACACCCATTTAAGAGCATTGTTATAACTATACTTTAGTACATTCCCCTCTTTGCATCCATGAACAATGTTCTGTGTCTACACAGGCTCCTCAGTGCACCACTCACCTTTTACCCCTCGTCAATTCTATGATCCATCTCATCTTTCATAGACCCATCTGCTGACACGTCCACTCCTAAGTATCTGAACATATTCACCTCCTCCATACTCTCTTCCGCCACTCTGATATCCAGTGTTTCGTTACCTAATTTTTTATTATCCTCAACACCTTACTTTTTCCTATAATCACTTTTAATTTTCTTATTTTACATACCCTACCAAACTCATCCACTAACCTCTGCAACTTCTCTTCAGAATCTCCCAAAAGTACACTGTAGTCAGCAAGGAGCAACTGTGACAATTCCCACTTTATGTTAGATTCTTTATTTTTTAATCCCACACCTATTGCCAACATCCGAGCATTCACTTCTATTACAAACGAATCTATTAATATACTGAGCAATCACGGTGACATCACACATCCTTGTCTAAGGTCTACTTTTACTGGGAAATACTCTCCCTCTCTCCTACATATTCTAACTTAAGCCTCACTATCCTCGTAAAAACTTTTCACTGCTTTCAATAACATGCCTCCTGTTGCATACATTTGCAACATTTGCCATAATGCTTCCCTATCCACCCTGTCATACATCTTTTCTAAATCCATAAATGCCACAACAACCTTTTTACCTTTATCTAAATATTTGGTCTAGACACCCCGTCCCTTTCCTAAAGCCTCCTTGTTCATCTGCTATCCTACTCCCAGTCTTACTCTTAATTCTTTCAATAATAACTCTACCAAACACTCTCTGCCAATCCCTTAGGTACCTTACCTTCTTCCATTCATTTATTAAAAGCACCAACCACTCTAAAACTACATCCCCACCTGCTTTTAACTTCTCTATCTTTATCCTATGAATCCCAGCTGCCTTACCCCCTTTCATTCTAACCACTGCCTCACTAACTTTCCCCACACTCACAACTCGCTCTTTTTCCTCACTCCTACAAGATGTTATTCCTCCTTTTCCTATACACGAAATCACAGCTTCCCTATCTTCATGAACATTTAACAATTCCCCAAAATATTCTATCCATCTTCCTCTAACTCTCCATTTACTAACTCTCTTTTCTTTTTTTTTAACTATCAAATCCATTCGCACCCTAGGCTTCCTCAACTTATTAATCTCACTCCAAAACTTTTCTTATTGTCAACAAAATTTGTTGATAACATCTTGTGCATAGAAGTATTGAAACTAATCAGACGGAAGTCATAAATAATCGCAGGTAAAATTTCTTACAAAAAGAGTAAATTGAAGCGTACATTGGCCAAAATCATGCATAACTTTTCTTTATTTAACCATGTTTCAAGAAAGTCAGTGATTATATAAAAAAAAAAGTTTCATATAGGCCCAGTGAACGAATACATTTTTTTAACAAAAGTCTTGAAGGTACGCAGGTGTTCTATGCACATAATAGTACTTCAAGTTGATTTTAACCTTTGGAAAACCAAATAAAGTGCAACACTAATTTATTTCTCAATAGAAAAGAGTCATTCACCATTTTTTTCACAAAATCAAACATACATTTTCAAGTTATTGCACAAAATCCAACCAAATGTGCATGTTTCCCATGGTGGTCGTTATGTATGAATAATCACTGTATATCTCCCTCCAAGGGATGATTGTGTTCCCAGCACATTGTAATCCTTATGTACCTCCAACATATTGGTCCGTATGAACCTCCCACACAGTGGCCCAAGTGTACCACACGCACACTGACTACTGTAATTGAACCCTGGTACGCAGTGGCATAACATACTTCCCATACAGTGAGGCAAATGTACTTACTACATAGTAGTTATACCTGATATCCACTATCTGGTTATCAGGGATAATCACTCTCTGGTTATCGGGGATAACCATTATCTGGTTATCAGGGATAACCACTATCTGGTTAACAGAGATAACCACTATCTGGTTATCAGGGATAACCTCTATCTGGTTATCGGGGATAACCACTATCTGGTTATCAGGGATAACCACTATCTGGTTATCAGGGATAACCTCTATCTGGTTATCGGGGATAACCACTATCTGGTTATCAGCGATAACCACTCCTCATTCTCTGCAAAAGCTTAACGACCGTAACACGATAATATAAATATTACAACTTACCTCGTATTAATAGCAAATACGAACCATATCCATTGTTTTGAAGAAAGCATAAAATGATAATATATTGATATACATTAAATGAGTGCTGAAGATGTGTACAGAAGACTACCAATCTTAGAGGAGGACGACCTCGAGCACCGAGGATTTGTGAAGACGACTGCCATCCTCTCAGGAAGGCGACCCCAATCACAGCCAATAATGGCACTCACGACCCTCCGCCTTGATCAACACAACAAAATAGATGGCACTCGCTGATTGCTCCTCCGTTTTCTAAGGTATCTGTCTGCATTTTCTGGCTTCCTCTCTCTTTTCTTGCGATCTATTATTATTTCAACAATATCTGTGGCCTCTCTTTTGCGCTCTTCATATTTCACACTTTTTCTTTCTTTCATTTCATATTTTTTTTTCATTTTACGTTAGAACGACCACTTTTGTGTGTGTGTTTGTGTACTCACCCAGTTTTGGTTGCAGCTCCTGTCCCAGCCTCTTCTCTTGTCGCTACTAGGTCCACTCTCTCCCTGCTTCAAGAACCTTTTCAAACCTATTCTTAAAGCTTTGTATTAACCTTGCTCATTACTTCATTCTCCAGGAAACTTCTTGACAACTCTGAGGCTGAAGAAACACTTCCTGACATAGTATCTATGACTCCTCTCAGTTTTTAAGTTCCAGTTGTGTCCTCCTTGTTGCAGTGCCCCATCTCTGAAGCATTCTGCCCTTCTCCACTTTATCCATTCCTCTCAGCATTCAATACGTCGTTATCATGTCCCCTTTATCCCTCCTGTCTTCCACTGTCGTCAGGATGAGTTCCCTTAACCTTAACCTCTCGTCGTAAGACGGGACGTGTCTTGTTGCAAACTTTTGCACTATCTCCAATTTCTTGACGTGTTTGACCAGTCATTGGTTATATACTGGTGCTCCATCCTCCAATATAGGTATGACATACACGGTGGACAGTGTCCTGAATGACTTCTTACTTAGATGTCGAAACGCTTTTAAGTTTGCCAGGCGTCCATATGCTGCAGCGGTATTTGAATGATGTGCGCCTCAGGGGATGTGCTCGGTATGATGCTCACCCCAAGATCCTTTTCCTTGATTAAGTTATGCAGCATTTGACCCCCTAGGCTGTACATCGTCTGTGGACATTTTTGTCCTTCTCTAAGCTTCATGACTTCACACTCGGTGGGTTAAATTCCAGGAGCCAGTTGTTGGACCAGATTTTCAGTCTGTCCTGATCCCGTTGTAGAATTTCCTGATCCCCGTCCGCTTGTAGTCTCCTCATTAGTTTCACATCGTCTGCAAACAGGATGTGTGTGTGTGTGTGTACTCACCTAATTGTGGTTACAGGGGACGAGACTCAGCTCCTGGCCCCGCCTCTTCACTGACCGCTGCTAGGTCCTCCCTCTCCCTCCTCCGTGAGATTGATCATACCTCGTCTTAAAACTATGTATAGTTCCTGCCTCCACTACATCGCTTACCAGACTATTCAACTTCCTAACTATTCTATGACTGAAGAAATACTTCCTTGTGTGTGTGTTTGTGTGTGTTTGTGTGTGTGTGTGTGTGTGTGTGTGTGTGTGTGTGTGTGTGTGTGTGTGTGTGTGTGTGTGTGTGTGTGTGTGTGTGTGTGTGTCTGTGTTTGTGTATGTGTGTGTGTATTTGTTGTGTGTATTTGTCTGCGTGTATCTGTGTTTACTAGCTTATTCGTATAACCATCTTGTGGTTGTAGTCTAGCCAAAACAAGGCATTTCAGCCTTAATTATCACGTACGAGATACAGGAGTGTTGTCTGCTCATTCTCTGAACATTTGAATGTCTCGAGACGGGCAAACGTTGACCATGGTAAATCTCTGAGCGAGATTAATCATGCCTTCTAAGATATTAACAAATTTAATATATACAGAAATCGTGCAACATGTTTATTTACCATTTACGCTCATGCTGCTCTCTGAGTACAAGGAATACCTCAGCTACCTAAGTGAAATATTTTTCATTTAGATAATATTATCTAAACCAATTCGATAAACTAATCCAATTAGTGGTTAGAACACAAGAACATAAGAATGTAGGAACACTGCAGAAGGCCTACTGGCCCATACGAGGCAGGTCCTTATCAAAACGACATCTAGGTAAGACACATATGCAACAGTTAGGTATCTTTATTTCGAAACGTTTCGCCTACACAGTAGGCTTCTTCAGTCGAGTACAGAAAGGTTGATAGAAGCAGAAGATACTTGAAGACGATGTAATCAGTCCATCACCCTTAAAGTTTTGAGGTGGTCAGTCCCTCAGTCTGGAGAAGAGCATTGTTCCGTTGTCTGAAACAATATGAAGTTGAAGTGACAGAATGTCAAAACGACATCTACCTAAAGCTACTCAAGAAATAACTCCCGTACCCCTTGACACCAATCAAACCCAGCCCCTCCCACTCATATATTTGTCCAGTCTCTTCTTAAAGCTACCCAAGGTCCTAACCTCTATCACCCCACTGGGAAGACTGTTCCACGCATCTACAACTCTGTTAGAAAACCAGTACTTACCTATGTCCTTTCTAAATCTAAATTTATCCAACTTAAATCCATTGAAAGTTAAGACACATGTGCAACATCTGGATATCTTTATTGTAGTAGACTTTCATATTGTCGGTATTTTATACCTTTCTTGCACAACTTAAATCCATTATTCCTGGTTCTTAGCACTAAAATGAACCTCCCAGAGTTGTTGACTTATGCATTCCTATCATGCAATTCATAACATAACATTTAAATGCACCTCTCGATATCACTTTTATAAATCAGTCTCATCACTAATGTTTCCGTGTATCTGAAAGACTTTTTATCTTTGCAAATATTTGTAGTCAGCAAAATTATAAATTATAGACAAAACAGTAATCACTGAGTATTTATTCATTTGCTTTCTATCATACTGAACGTACTTTAATTACTTACATAGAATGTATTCAGTCACATTATATTCTCCTGGTGGAGTTCTGTAAGAGACACGAAATACTTCGCTGGTTTAATTCAGAGTCGTCATAATTACATGGAATTCCAACATGGTAATCATTTTCTGCTCAGGGGAGCAATTAGCATCACGGTTTTGTTTCCATTGTTTTTGTCATATAATTAGATTTCTCTCATCCTTTGTCTAACTTTCTGTCTGTCTATGACTGTCTGTCTGCCTATCTGTCTGTCTGTCTATCTGTCTGTCTATCTGTCTGTCTGTCTGTCTGCATGCCTGCAATTCTGTCTCTGTCTATCTATGTCTATCTCTCTCTCTCTCTCTCTCTCTCTCTCTCTCTCTCTCTCTCTCTCTCTCTCTCTCTCTCTCTCTCTCTCTCTCTCTCTCTCTCTCTCTAACTCTCTCTCTCTCTCTCTCTCTCTCTCTCTCTCTCTCTCTCTCTCTCTCTCTCTCTCTCTCTCTCTCTCTCTCTCTCTCTCTCTCTCTCTCTCTCTCTCTCTCTCTCTCTCTCTGTCACTTTCTCTCTGACTTTCCTAATAGCATGTATCCCTTAACATTGGCGCTGATCTCATTGCAAAACTCCGCACTTTTTTAAGTTTCATAACGGACTTAATCAAACATGGATTTCAAGTTGGTACTCCACAATGGAAGAAAAATTGACATGTGTGATACATTAAGTGAATAATGCTTTGTTGAAATATCTCTAAACTAATCTTAGTTTTGTGTAATGAGCATATATTTTGCTGAGGTTATCCGGGGGAATTGCACCTATGACTGCTCTCCTTATTCTCCAGGGTCCACTCCCTAGCGCACTTGGTATTGGCCTCCCTGCACCTTTGGGTGAACCATGGGCTCAGTCTGGATTTTTCGTTATTCTTGTTACCCTTGGGTACAAACCTCTCCTCAGCTTCCTTGCATATTATTATCACGTATTCCATGATCTCGTTTACTGACTTGCCTGTGAGTTCTCTGTCCCAGTGAACCCCATTCAGGATGTTTTTCATTCCCACGTAGTCCCCCTTCTTGTAGCTTGGCTTCATTCATATGTGATGTCCTCAATATCTGCACTACTCAAGGTGAATACTAGGTCCAGTCTCACTGGTTCATCCTCTTCTCTCTCTCTTTGGTAGTGTCCCTTACTTGTTGGTAAATTAAGTTTTCCAGTACCACCTCCATCATCTTAGCCCTCCATGTATCTTGGCCCCCATGTGGCTCCAACTGCAGGGCCGGATTACCGCATAGGCAAACTAGGCATTTGCCTAGGGCCCCGCGCACTTGGGGGCCCCACGGTCCAAGGGGTTCAGGGGCTCATCCAAGACTGGGCACATGGTACAAGTGCAAAGGGGTCCCTACCTAAAAAGTTCAAGTGTTTGGAGAGTAAAATTGATTTATAAAAATTAATCAAAACAAAAATAAATAATGAAATAAAATAAAATAAAAATAAATAAACCTAACCATAGATGGCAACACTCAACACGCCTTTGTTTACATCAGAACAGCTGTGTTTTCCCTCTAATGGGTGAGTATGGGAGAGTCCTCTCCAATTTTCTGTAGTAATTACACGTTATCTAGACTTGTACTGTGACAAATTAACTGAAGTGTTGTTGATAGACATTGATGTGTATGGATAAATGTTTGTTTTCGCCTCTAAATGCTAAGAGAGGTACCTGATAGGGTTACTTGACCAGTAAAGAGGCATGGACCAGTAAAGACGCATTTTTGGTAAAAATACTATAAAGAAAAACCTAAAAACGCAAACTGACTTCCGTTTGTAGGTTTTAAAAGCACTTTGTCCTGTCTTTAAGTCTTTATCATTTCAATAACAGATCTCAATTGATTGATGTTCTACATCACTTCCGTCGCAAATGCTTAGTTTTCAAGTTGCGACGGAAGTGATGTAGAACATCAATTAATTTACTACATATTTCCCCAGAAACACATAAGCCACATCAGAAAATCGTTGGTTGGGTGAAACTGAAAATTGTCCCTACATTCTTTAATTCTCATGTCCTTATCTATTGTGGTAGGCCATATATCATGAAAAACATAATGATTAGGTTAGTTATGAAAATGGTAATATAAATACCATTGTGCATTGTTCTTGGACTCAGTATGATTTCTGTTTAAGTAAACTGGAGATCAAGGAGGATGAATTAGTAAAATATTCGTAGCCCAAATCACTAACCAAATCTATGGTAAAAGTTCTGTATATGACTCCTTTCCGGTAACGTTTTGAATTTTTAGATGCGCAGCCAGAGGAAAGGGGGCTACAAGGGCCATATCCCCCCAACTGACAGAATTTTTTTTAATAATAATTAAAAAGTTAATAATAATTGATAATGAAAAATTTGTATTTGCATGATTACAGACAGTGATACATCCTCATTATGGCATCTCGTGAACGTGATGTTGGACGTTCTTATGCGAGTGGGTCACAGAAAAGAAAGAAGAAAACTCAAGAAGAAGAACAGAAAAAGAAAGATGTAGGAAGCTGCAGAAAGATCACAGACATGCTCACGAAAACAGTTTCTGATGTTACCAGTACAGTTGAATCTGCAGATACGTCAGATCATACAGGAAGCCCTCCCTCCATTATTTCTCAGCCAGCATCTACTTCTTTTGTGTCTCCTCTCAATGTCTCAACGGACATTTCATCCACAGGATTTGTCTTAAAAGATCCTGCCTCATGGCCAAATGTAATCCCAGATTCTCTACGTAATGCTTTCATTGCAGAAAACTTCAGTTAAACTCTGAACATTGACTTTAGGAAATCAGCAAGGATTTATGATGATGGAAGTCGTCGTTGTTTAAAGTCATCTATGTTTTATAGGAAGCTTGCAAATTCAGAAACTGTGAAAAGATCATGGATGGTATACTCTGAAAGCTCAGGAAAAGTGTACTGTTCAGCATGCAAGCTATTTTCTACCAAAGAAAATACCTTCACACAGGGGTTCAATGACTGGAAAAATTCCAAGCGTTTCGAGGAACATGAAAACAGCACCACTCACAGGAGCTGCATTTTAGCCAGTGTATTTCGTGCACAGAAAAAAGGCTTATTGGATTCTCATTTGGAAAATCAAACTGAAAAAGAGCGCACTTATTGGAGAAAAGCTCTAGAAAGAGTTGTTGCTGTTGCAAAATTCTCAGCTCTAAGAGGACTTGCTTTCCGTGGAGAAAATGAGGTTTTTGGATTCGGAAAACAATGGCAATTTCCTAGGGATCATAGAACTGTTAGCACAATTCGATCCATTCTTAGCAAATCATGTGTCACGCCTTGGGAATGCAGGAAGAGGCACTGTAACTTACATGTCATCTACTATATGCAATGAATTTATTGAACTGATGACTAAAAAGATCCTCAGTAACATCATAGCAGCTGTGAAAACTGCAAAATACTTTGCAATAAGTGTAGATTCAACACCAGATATTTCACATACAGATCAATTGACATTCATTGTTCGCTTTGTCGACTCCAGTGGTAAGCCTGTAGTGCGCTTTATAAAATTTATTCCTCTTTCAGGCCATGATGGAGAAACAATGATGAATGTAGTACTGGATACTCTGCTTAAACATGATCTCTCTATTATGGATTGCCGTGGCCAGAGCTACGACAATGCAAGTAACATGTCGGATAAATATAATGGATTGCAAGCCCGTATCAAGCAAATCAACCCACTTGCTGAATATGTGCCCTGCTCAGCACATTCTCTTAATCTTGTTGGGTCATGTGCTGCGGAGTGTTGTGTCGCTGCAGTTTCATTTTTTGGACTTTTACAAGCACTCTTTAATTTTTTCTCTGCTTCAACGCATCGGTGGAGTATACTCAAGTCAACCATTCATGGAGATGTCATCAAATCATTATCAACAAGGTGGTCAGTGCAGCATGATGCAACACATGCTTTGAAAGACAGCTTTGCTGAAATACGTTCTGCTTTGATCCAAATAGCAGAGGATGAAGACCAGACAGCAACTACAAGAAGCGAAGCAGCCAGCTTAGCATCAAAATTGGAAGATTTTGAATTGGCCTTACTCTGTGTGCTTTGGGACTGTATACTGGAACGGTTAAATGTCACGAACAAGACACTTCAGAAAATTGAAATTGAAATGGCTACTTGTGCTAACCTCTATGCAGGCTTAGAGGAATTTGTAAGCTCACTTCTCAATGATGAAGCTTTTGAAATGTTTGAAGAGAAAGCTAAACTGCTGGTGAAAGACTACAGTTACCAGGCTGATCATCAGCGGTCAAGGAAGAGGAAACACAATTTTGAAGAGCCAGACAATGAAATTGTGTTGCTACCAAGGCAGAAATGTAAGACAGCTACATACTTCGTCATTCTGGATTCACTGATTACAGAATTGGTGAAAAGAAAAGAAATCTACCAGAATCTCAATGACAGGTTTGGATTTCTGTTCAAAATTACTACTATGCCAGATGCAGAATTGAGAGAAGCTGCATTAAAGTTGCAACAACACCTTTCAGCAGCAGATGTTCAGGACACATTTGTTGAAGAAATAGTTCATTTTTCTGGGTATATGAATCAGATTAAAGCTCCACCTGAAAAATGTGCGCCCTCAGCTGCTTTGAAACATTTAAGAAATGCAGGTATCTCAGAAACCTTCCCTAATGTTGACATAGTGTATCGCCTTTACCTAACACTTCCAGCTACTAACTGTGAAGGAGAACGTTCATTTTCTGTTTTGAAAAGTGTGAAAAACCAGCTCCGTTCAACAATGAGCCAAGACAAATTGTGTAACCTAGCCTTGTTGACCATTGAGTCTGATCTAACAAGAAATATTGATTTTCAGAATATAATTGATGATTTTGCCAATATGAAATCCAGAAAAAAGTTTATTTAAGAAGTGCCTGTGAATATAAACAATTCTTTACTTTCTTGAGTTTATATGATTTGATAGTCTTATGCATGATGCAATGATAACAATAATGGTCAGTGATTTATAAAGGGAATAATAGTGCTGTAGTGGTTATGCTGAATATAATAGGTACATGATGTCACTACTTTAATAGCCTAATCTAGTAATACTATGCTGTCTTGAGTTTATTCTCTTTAAAATGCATGATTTAACAAGATAGTTATAATGGCTGTTGGTAAATGGTTTTGGTTGTCTTGATGTACTTTCCCTATTAAATTTAATCTAAATAGCCAGAATGTATTTAATTAGACCTTAAACAGGCTCACACCGACCCCCCCCCACTCCCCAGCTGGAAGGGATCGCTTCGCTTACCCGTAACTCAAAGGGGCCCCGCCAATCTGAATAGCCTAGGGCCCGAGACTTCTTAATCCGGCCCTGGCTCCAAGTTCTCCCAATCGATTTCCTTGTGGTTAAAGTCGCCCATGATCAGTAGCTTTGCCCTGCATGCATGAGCTCTTCTGGCCACTGCACCCAGTGTGTCAACCATCGCTCTATTGCTCTCATCATACTCTTGTCTTGGCCTCCTTCTGCTCTGTGATGGGTTATACATCACTGCAATTACCACCTTGAGACCTCCAGACTGAAGTGTTCCTACTATGTCATTAATCTCCGCTGTCTTCTCTTACCAGCTCATCAAGATCCCATCGGTTTTTGACCAACAGTCTGTGTGTGTGTGTGTGTGTGTGTGTGTGTGTGTGTGTGTGTGTGTGTGTGTGTGTGTGTGTGTGTGTGTGTGTGTACTCACCTATTTGTACTCACCTATTTGTGGTTGCAGGGGTCGAGTCCTAGCTCCTGGCCCCGCTTCTTCACCGGTTGCTACTAGGCCCTCTCTCTCCCCGCTCCATGAGCTTTATCAAACCTCGTCTTAAAACTGTGTATGGTTCCTGCCTCCACTACGTCATTTTCTAGGCTATTCCACTGCCTTACAACTCTATGACTGAAGAAATACTTCCTACTATCTCTCTGACTCATTTGTGTCTTCAACTTCCAATTGTGGCCTCTTGTTTCTGTGTCCCCTCCCTGGAACATCCTGTCTTTGTCCACCTTGTCTATTCCACGCAGTATTTTATATGTCGTTATCATGTCTCCCCTGACCCTCCTGTCCTCCAGTGTGGTCAGACCGATTTCCCTTAATCTTTCCTCATAGGACATTCCCCTTAGCTCTGGAACTAACCTTGTCGCAAACCTTTGTACTTTCTCTAGTTTCTTGACGTGCTTTATCAAGTGCGGGTTCCAAACAGGTGCTGCATACTCCAGTATGGGCCTGACATACACGGTGTACAGTGTCTTGAATGATTCCTTACTAAGGTATCGGAATGCTGTTCTCAGGTTTGCCAGGCGCCCATGTGCTGCAGCAGTTATCTGATCGATGTGTGCTTCCGGAGACATGCTCGGTGTTATACTCACCCCAAGATCTTTCTCCTTGAGTGAGGTTTGCAGTCTTTGGCCACCTAGCCTATACTCTGTCTGTGGTCTTCTGTGCCCCTCCCCCATCTTCATGACTTTTCATTTGGCAGGATTAAATTCGAGAAGCCATTTGCTGGACCAGGTGTCCAGTCTGTCCAGGTCTCTTTGAAGTCCTGCCTGGTCCTCATCAGATTTAATTCTCCTCATTAACTTCACATCATCTGCAAACAGGGACACTTCTGAGTCTAACCCTTCCGTCACGTCGTTCACATATACCAAAAATAGCACTGGTCCTAGGACCGACCCCTGTGGGACCCCGCTCGTCACAGGTGCCCACTGTGATACATCATTACGTACCATGACTCGTTGTTGCCTCCCTGTCAGGTATTCTCTGATCCATTGCAGTGCCCTTCCTGCTATATGCGCCTAATGCTCTAGCTTCTGCACTAATCTCTTGTGAGGAACTGTGTCAAAGGCCTTCTTGCAGTCCAAGAAGATGCAATCAACCCACCCCTCTCTCTCGTGTCTTACTTCTGTTATTTTATCATAAAACTCCAGAAGGTTTGTGACACAGGATTTGCCTTCCGTGAATCCGTGCTGGTTGGCATTTATACTCCTGTTCCGTTCCAGGTGCTCCACCACTCTCCTCCTGATAATCTTCTCCATAATTTTGCATACTATACACGTCAATGACACAGGTCTATAGTTTAGTGCCTCTTTTCTGTCTCCTTTTTTAAAAATGGAAACTACATTTGCCGTCTTCCATACCTCAGGTAGTTGCCCAGTTTCCAGGGATGTGTTGAAGATTGTGGTAAGTGGCACGCACAACATATCTGCTCCCTCTCTAAGGACCCACGGGGAGATGTTGTCTGGTCCCATTGCCTTTGAGGTATCGATGTCCCTTAGCAGTTTCTTCACCTCCTCCTCATCTGTATGTATGTCGTCCAACACTTGTTGGTGTATTCCTTGCTGGTGTCCCTGTCTGGTCTGTCCCCCCAGAGTCCTTCCTGTCTCTACTGTAAATACTTCCTTAAATCTCTTGTTTAGCTCCTCACATACCTCTTGATCGTTTCTTGTGAGTTCTCCACCTTCTTTCCTCAGCCTTATCACCTGGTCCTTGACTGTTGTCTTCCTCCTAATGTGGCTATACAGCAGTTTCGGGTCAGATTTGACTTTCGATGCTATGTCGTTTTCATACTGTCGCTGGGCCTCCCTCCTTATCTGTGCATACTCGTTTCTGGCTCTTCTACTAATCTCCTTGTTTTCCTGGGTCCTATGCCTCCTGTACCTTTTCCATTCTCTGTTGCACTTAGTTTTTGCCTCCCTACACCTTCGGGTAAACCAAGGACTCGTTTTGGTCTTCCTATTATTTCCGTTTCCCTTGGGAACAAAACTTTCCTCTGCCTCCTTGCACTTTGTTGCCACATATTCCATCATCTCGTTTACTGATTTTCCTACCATTTCTCTGTCCCACTGAACCTCCTGCAGGAAGTTTCTCATACCTGTGTAGTCCCCCCTTTTATAGTTTGGCTTGTCCCCTTCAGTGCGTGTGGGTGTGTGTGTGTGTGTGTGTGTGTGTGTGTGTGTGTGTGTGTGTGTGTGTGTGTGTGTGTGTGTTCTCACCTAATTGTGCTCACCTAATTGTGGTTGCAGGGGTCGAGACTCAGCTCCTGGCCCCGCCTCTTCACTGATCGCTACTAGGTCCTCTCACTCTCTGCTTCCTGAGCTTTGTCATACCTCTTCTTAAAACTATGTATGGTTCCTGCCTCCACTATTTCACTTGCTAGGCTATTCCACTTCCTGACGACTCTATGACTGAAGAAATACTTCCTAACGTCCCTGTGACTCGTCTGAGTCTTCAGCTTCCAGTTGTGACCCCTTGTTTCTGTGTCCCCTCTCTGGAACATCCTATCACTGTCCACCCTGTCTATTCCCCGCAGTATCTTATATGTCGTTATCATGTCTCTCCTGACCCTTCTGTCCTCCAGTGTCGTCAGTCCAATTTCCCTCAACCTTTCCTCGTACGACATTCCCCTGATCTCTGGGACTAGCCATGTTGCAAACCTTTCTACTTTCTCTAACTTCTTGAAGTGCTTGACCAGATGTGGGTTCCAGACTGGTGTTGCATACTCCAGTATGGGCCTAACATACACAGTGTACAGTGTCTTTAGCGATTCCTTATTAAAGTATCGGAACGCTATTCTCAGGTTTGCCAGGCGCCTGTATGCTGCAGTAGTTATTTGGTTGATGTGTGCATCCGGTGACGTGCTCGGTGTTATGGTCACCCCAAGGTCTTTCTCCCTGAGTGAAGTCTGTAGTCTTTGTCCACCTAGCCTATACTCTGTCTGCGGTTTTCTTTGCTCCTCCCCAATCTTCATGACTTTGCATTTGGCAGGGTTGAATTCGAGAAGCCAGTTTCTGGACCACATGTCCAGCCTGTCTAGGTCTCTTTGCAGTCCTGCCTCATCCTCATCCGATTTAATTCTTCTCATCAACTTCACATCATCTGCGAATAGGGACACTTCAGAGTCTATTCCTTCCATCATGTCGTTCGCATATATCAAAAATAGCACTGGTCGTAGAACTGACCCCTGTGGGACCCCGCTCGTCACAGGTGCCCACTGTGATACCTCTTCACGTACCATGACTCGTTGTTGCCTCCCTGTCAGGTATTCCGTGATCCATTGCAGTCCTCTCCCTGTTATATGCGCCTGATCCTCCAGCTTCTGCACTAATCTCTTGTGGGGAACTGTGCCAAAGGCCTTCCTGCAGTCTAGGAAAATGCAGTCAACCCACCCCTCTCTCTCTCTCGTGTGTGTGTGTGTGTGTGTGTGATAAAATGCCCGCTCATGCACGTGTTCATGTCATTTATAAAGCTGTCAAAATGATTTTCCTCAATAATGCTAATTGCCAGTTTATTTGACTTGTCTAGAATTCTAGTGATTTTTTTATGAGACTCGCTTGAATATTGTAATTCTTTAAAAATTACTATTATGGAGAATTACCCTAGAGTATTCTGATCAAAAAATTTTTACCTTTAAAATCCTGTAAAATGTTTGCAAAAGAACATTTTCATCACAGAATGATTCTCTGGTGGCTCGCCTGCTTGAGGATGGATACTTATCTTCATAAAAAATATTGAAAGATCGGAACAGGCGACTAATGGAAGTGGATTTCCTGGTCATTACTTTCAATGAGTCCTTGGATGATTGTCTGCTTTGTCCGTCTAAGACAATGGCAGACCCCAGCACACAGCTTTTTATAAGGAAGCGAGTGGATGAAAGGAGGGAGGGAGGGAGAAGGAGGGAGTGAAGGAGGTTGATGAATAGAGGAATTGGTAGTGGCATGTGTGTGTGTTTGTGCGAGAGAGGGAGATTAAAAAACTAGCCACATCCTGGAAGCAATGAAGCTGTCTGTACAGTAAGTAGTGCTGTAGTCTGTATAGTAAATATTCCAACCATCTCACTGGTACATGCATGGATGAACAACCACCTTACCATACCGCTGAAGACACTGACAATGCTACTTCAGCATCTTCAGCTTACACCACCATTCTCAGAAATATAGCGCTCTGCATAAAAAAAAAATAATTACAAATATTTGAATGCCAGTGAAGGAGCTAGAAAAGTAGTGAATAAAAAAGTCTTGAAAATATTCTTGACATTAAACTTTTATATTATTCATAGGATTTACTATACCCGCTGGGATCGTGTAGCATCAGGGAGTGGAAGGGAATCTGGTTTCATCCAAGGAAGGGGAAGGTATCTCCAATTTCGTAGATGAAAAGCTCTTCCCTGCGTGGAGTTAAAATGAAATACAGACTGCCCGATCAGCCCTCAAGCATCATATGAATGCATCAAGCTTTGAGTATTTGCTTGCAGCATCTGCGCAGTGGAAGGTAGGAGAATATACTATTTCCTGCAACATAGTATAAGGTAACTGGAGGGACGGATCCTAGTGTTAAGACACATGCTACTAAAGACTTACATAAATTTTTTTAGTTCACCTGGCAACTCTTCCCTCTAGAGATGGTTACATATTGCATGTAGGGAGACGAAACCTTGTCTAAACAACAGATCCTATGTCTCCATTTTTAATTTAAGCATATATTTACATGGAAAGTTCTTTTTTTAGCACACTCTTAAGAGAGGGATTTATTTAAAGTGTTCAAGAATTGAATCAGTTTCAGAAATGTATTTTCAGACATGAAAATTATAAAAAACAGTTGCCAAGCTCATTATCTCAATAGGCTTATTGCTAAGTCTGTACTCATTCATAACCACTCTTTCGAGTGATAATGTGAAAGGTTCAATAAGCGCATTTTATCCATGCACTGAGTACTCTTCAGTTATGTGATTCAAGAAGAGAATATAACTTATCAAAATTCATCTCACAAATCAACCTTCAATTCAGTGCTTATTTTTTTTTTAACAAGTCGGCCGTCGCCCACCGAGGCAGGGTGACCCAAAAAGAAAGAAAATCCCCAAAAAGAAAATACTTTCATCATCTTTCAACACTTTCACCTCACTCACTCATAATCACTGTTTTTGCAGAGGTGCTGAGAACACAACAGTTTAGAAGCATATACGTATAAAGAGACACAACATATCCCTCCAAACTGCTAATACCCGAACCCCTCCATTAAAGTGCAGGCATTGTACTTCCCATTTCCAGGACTCAAGTCCGGTGATATAAAATAACCGGTTTCCCTGAATTCCTTTACTAAATATTACCCTGCTCACACTCCACCAGATCGTCAAGTCCCAAATACCATTTGTCTCCATTCACTCCTATCGAACACGCTCATGCACGCCTGCTGGATATCCAAGCCCCTCGCCCACAAAACCTCCCTTACCCCTTTCTTCCAACCTTTTCGAGGACGACCCCTACCCCGCCATCCTTCCCCTACAGATTTAAATGCTCTCCATGTCATTCTACTTTGATCCATTCTCTCTAAATTATCAAACCACCTCAACAACCCCTCTTCTGCCCTCTGACTAATACTTTTATTAACTCCACACCTTCTCCTAATTTCCACACTCCGAATTTTCTGCATAATATTTACACCACACATTGCCCTTAGACAGGACATCTCCACTGCCTCCAACCGCCTCCTCGCTGCAGCATTTACAGCCCAAGCTTCACACCCATATAAGAGTGTTGGTACTGTCATACATTCCCTTCTTTGCCTCCATAGATAACGTTTTTTGACTTCACATATACCTCAACGCACCACTCACCTTTTATCCCTCATCAATTCTATGATTAACCTCATCCTTCATAAATCCATCCGCCGACACGTCAACTCCCAAGTATCTGAAAACATTCACTTCTTCCATACTCCTCCTCCCCAATTTGATATCCAATTTTTCTTTATCTAAATCATTTGATACTCTCATCACCTTACTCTTTTCTATGTTCACTTTCAACTTTCTACCTTTACACACACGCCCAAACTTGTCCACTAACCTTTGCAATTTTTCTTTAGAATCTCGCATAAGCACAGTATCATCAGCAAAAAGCAACTGTGGCAATTACTATTTTGTATTTGACTCCCCAAAAGTTAATCCCACCCCTCTCCCGAACATCCTACCATTTACTTCTTTTACAACTCCATCTATAAATATATTAAACAACCATGGTGACATTACACATCCCTGTCTAAGACCTACTTTTACCGGGAAGTAGTCTCCCTTTCTTCTACACACCCTAACCTGAGCCTCACTATCCTCATAAAAACTCTTTACAGCATTTAGTAACTTGCCACCTATTCCATATACTTGTAACATCTGCAACATTGCTCCCCTATCCACTCTATCATATGCCTTTTCTAAATCTATAAATGCAACAAAAACTTCCCTACCTTTATCTAAATACTGTTCACATATATGCTTCAATGTAAACACTTGATCTACACATCCCCTACCCACTCTGAAACCTCCTTGCTCATCCGCAATCCTACATTCTGTCTTACCTCTAATTCTTTCAATTATAACCCTACCGTACACTTTCCCCTGGAATACTCGGTAAACTTATTCCTCTATAATTTTTACAATCTCTTTTGTCCCCCTTCCCTTTATATAAAGGGACTATACATGCTCTCCGCCAATCCATAGGTACCTTTCCCTCTTTCATATATTTATTAAACAAAAATACCAACCACTCCAACACTATATCCCCCCCCCCCTGCTTTTAACATTTCTGTCATGATCCCGTCAGTTCCAGCTGCTTTACCCCCTTTCATTCTACGTAATGCCTCACGCACCTCCCCCACACTCACATCCTGTTCTTCTTCACTCCTAAAAGATGGTATACCTCCCTGGCCAGTGCATGAAATTACCGCCTCCCTTTCTTCCTCAACATTTAAAAGTTCCTCAAAATATTTTCGCCATCCACCCAAAACCTCCATCTCCTCATCTACTAACTCCCCTACTCTGTTTTTAACTGACAAATTCATTCGTTCCCTAGGCTTTCTTAACTTGTTGAACTCACTCAAAATTTTTTTCTTATTTTCATTAAAATTTCTTGACAGTGCCTCTCCCACTCTATCTGCTCTCCTTTTGCACTCTCTCACCACTTTCTTCACCTTTCTTGTACTCTCAATATACTCTACTCTTCTTATAACACTTCTGCTTTGTAAAAACCTCTCATAAGCTAGCTTTTTCTCTTTTATCACACCCTTTACTTCATCATTCCGCCAATCACTCCTCTTTCCTCCTGCACCCGCCTTCCTATTTACCTGGAGAGAGCTTCGGGGGTCAACGCCCCCGCGGCCCGGTCTGTGACCAGGCCTCCTATAACCACAAACTTCTGCCCCACATTCTAATACTGCATTTTTAAAACTATTCCATCCCTCTTCATCATCCCCACTACTCATACTTGCACCAGCCCACCTTTCTGCCAATAGTTGCTTATATCTCACCCGAAATTCCTCCTTCCATACTTTATACACTTTCACCTCCCTCTTACTTGTTGTTGCCATTTTCCTCTTTTCCCATCTACCTCTTACTCTAACTGTAGCTACAACTAAATAATGATCCGATATATCAATTGCCCCTCTGGAGCCTAACCATCAACCTTTTATCCACCAAGACATAATCTAACAAACTACTTTCATTACGTGCTATTTCATATGTCGTATATTTATTTATCCTCTTCTTCATAAAACATGTATTACTTATTACCAAACCTCTTTCTACACATAATTCAATTAAAGGCTCCCCATTTTCATTTACCCCTGGCACCCCAAATTTACCTACTACTCCCTCCACAACATTTTTGCCCACTTTAACATTGAAATTCCCAACCACCATTACTCTCACACTTGGTTCAAAACTCCCCACGCATTCACTCAACATTTTCCAAAATCTCTCTCTCTCCTCTACACTTCTCTCATTTCCAGGTGCATATACGCTTACTATAACCCACTTTTCACATCCAACCTTTATTTTACTCCACATAATCCTTGAATTAATACATTTATAGTCCCTCTTTTCCTGCCATAACTTATTCTTCAACATTGTTGCTACTCCTTCTTTAGCTCTAACTCTATTTGAAACCCTTGACCTAAGCCCATTTATTCCTCTCCATTGAAACTCTCCCACCCCCTTCAGTTTTGTTTCACTTAAAACCAGGACATCCAGCTTCTTCTCATTCGTAACATCCACAATCATCTCTTTCTTATCATTCGCACAACATCCACGCACATTCAATCTTCCCACTTCTTCTTATTCTTTTAGTAATTATTACAGGAAAAATGGTTACTAGCCTATTGTTCCCGGCATTTTAGTTGACTTTTACAACACGCATGGCTTACGGAGGAACGATTCTTATTCCACTTCCCCATGGATATAAAAGGAAAAGTAAGACCAAGAACTATTAAGATAAAATCAAAGAAAACTCAGGTGAGTGTGTATAAATAAACATGTACATGTATGTGTAGTGTGACCTAAGTGTAATAGAAGTAGCAAGACGTATTTGAAATCTTGCATGCTTATGAGACAGAAAAAAGACACCAGCAATCCCACTATCATGTAAAACAATTACAGGCTTTCGTTTTACACTCACTTGGTAGGACGGTAGTACCTCCCTGGGTGATTGCTGTCTACCAACCTACTACTAGCAGTGCTTATATATGAAATTTACCTGCTGATAACTTGGACACATTAGCTAAACAAATCACAAGCTCATCAAAAATATATTAAATAATGTCAACAGATATAACAGTGACTGACAGAAACGATTGATCCTGGGTAGAAAACAAATAGTTAGAAAATGTGAAAGATGTATATTTTTGAGGTGAAGAAATAATTTAGAAATTCCATTTGTTAGGGTAAGAATTAATTTTAAAAGAGCTTTGAGTATCAGATGAAATATTTGTAAAAGATAAGAAATCTTTTAAAAGACTTAATAAGAAGTGCAGGAAAAATATCCGTACAGTTACTATAATAATGGAATAAAATAACAAGACATATACATATCACTTTCTTCTCGTTTGACTTGAGAAAATACATAGGGGTGAAATAGGATATAATTGCTTGAACATTTTTAGAGAATAACTCTAGGTTAAGATATTCATTTTTTGCTAGTGTAAAGTAAAATTCGGGGAATCTATTGTGATGAATATGAGTAAGTTTAAACTATTGTTTTATGTATTATGAGATATTTGGGTGAAATAAAAAATAAAGCCCATCTCGAGGTTAGGTGCATAAAAAATAGTGAGGGGTGTCGAGGGTTTAAAAACTAGAGGATATCGGTTCTGTAATACTAAGGTGGATGTGGAGTGTATATTCAAGCTCAAATAGATTTTAATAACTGTCGGTAAGTGTAAGAGCTTATCAAAAGTCGAATTCAGTGTGGGTCACTCACCTCTTGTTAATATATGATAGTGAACCGGTGAAAGGGTGGTGTGATTATACAGTGAACTACACAGTCGCAACTTTATTAGAAAAAATTAGATAAACTCTTATAGTAATGGGTAGGGTCTCCCTTTGCTCCAAGAAGAACATGAATTATTCGTGGCATAGATTCAAAAAGGTGCCGGAATCATTCCTTGAAGATCCTGGATCATGTAGATATGATAGCATACCCTCTTGCTGCAAATTTGCCGGCTGCACATGTATGCTACGAATCTCTTGTTGCACCACATTCCAAAGGTTTATGCCAAATTCTGACTCCATCATCTGCCTATTAGAAAGAAATTCTGATTCGTCAGTCCACGCGACGTTTTTCCCATCATCAGCTGTCCAGATTTGGCAAGCTGCAGTTACCTCTTCTTAGCTGACAGGAGTGGAATGAGTGGAATCCAGTATGGTCTTCTAATGCATTCAGTTACGCTCGTCTGCATACCACTGTTGTAACGTGCGGTTATTTGTGTTTCTGTAACTTTGCTGTTAATTTGAAGTAGTCTGGCTATTCTCCTCTTACCTTTCTCATTAACAAGACGTTTTCGTCCACAGAACTGCCGCTCATCATTCTCTGTGAACGCTAGAGACTGTTGAGCTTGGAAATTCCAGGAGATCAGCAGTTTCTAAGGTACTAAAACCACCCTGCCTGACACTATCATTCCATGATCAAAGTCGCTTAGATTACATTTCTTCCCTATTCTGATGTTTGGTCTGAATACAGAACAGAACAGAACAGAGGACTCACAGGTAAGACCCACTAAGGGTGAGAAAGGAAGCGGGGACAGCAGAAGAATAGCTCTGGAACGGAATGTCTTTAGTCGAAGAAAAAGAGGGGGGCTAAACCCAGCCGCAAGGCAGCGTAGAGAAGGCCTCAGAATATTTCCCGAACAAAACAAAACAGAGGACTCACAGGTAAGACCAAGGTCTGAGCACCTACTCAACTTGTTGAACATGTGTTCATGCTTTTAGGCATTGAGGTTCTGTAACGTGAGTGGCTGATTAAATATTTGCATTAACGAGCAGATGTACAGGTATGCCTAATAAAGTGGCCACCGAGTATATATTGGAATAATTTTTGATATTAACACCACAGTTTCCTCACTTCCAAAGTATTTTGTTGTGTTCTTTCTTGAATAACATAATATTCAAGCTTGGAAATACATTTTAAATTGATGGAGTGAGTGAATCTTGATAATGTGTGATAATATTTTAAGTTTGTATTAGAATTTACTAAAATAATCGTAAAGTTTCTTAAAAAATGTAACACTTGTTGAAACATTAATATGTTGCCTCTTAAAATAAAAGATGCAAGATATACTTTAATAGAACTTAATGTAATAATGTGTTTCTTATAAATAATGTGCAACATTTAAATAATATATCCAAATAAGTAAACCTTTCCTAAAGATACAGTAATAAAAAGTTTTTTACAATGATCTTATCAAATATTATATAGATAAATATACGCTAGTTCTTGTATGAATAAAAACTTTTATATGAAGAATTATTATAGGAGTTTTTAAGAAGATATTATGGGTAAGATGATATGATAATTATTGCTACTGCTATTACCTCTGCTAAAAATAATAATACTACTGTTATTACTACTTTTCCGATCATTACTACAAGTGTTACTACTGATACTACTTTTCTACTAATATTGGCACAATATTGATGTTATAATTTTGCATTCCTAAGTAATTATATAAATGAAAATAAAGTGGAAAACCTTTTAATGATATATACTCCTAGTTGATTATAAGAATGAAATTTTGAGTACAGAGAATAAATGTAATAGTTGATTAAATAATCTTAATATATCCTAATATGTAATTTAATCCAACGTTGATATTAGAAGTAGTTGTGTCCTCAGTAACAAGTTTATATTTGAACATCAAAATGGTATACAATACCGACAGGTTGTTAGGTAAGACACATATGCAACAGTTAGACAACTTTATTCCGAAACGTTTCGCCTATACAGTAGGCTTCTTCAGTCGAATACAGAAAGTAGGCAGGAACAGTAGAGATGTGAAGACGATGTAATCAGTCCATCACCCTTAAAGTCGTAGAATTTGAGGTTGTCAGTCCCTCGGCCTGGAGAAGTTCAGTTCCATAGTCAGGAACTATCTGAAGATCAAGCGACAGTTGTCTAACTGTTGCATATGTGTCTTACCTAACAGGTTTATATTTGTCATTTGAGTCTTACGAAGCTATTCATAACGTATGATGGTAACAATAACTTAAGATTATGTGAATGTAACTTCAGAGCGAGTCAACTATTGTTGATATGAAGTGATTTTTCCTCAAAGAAACGAAGAAGTGAAATTTATTGGAAGTGAAGGTGTAGAACTGAGATAGGGATGGGTGTCTTGTCTAATGCAAATGTGAAAATGTGGAAATAATTGCTGAATAAATCCAGTGAATAATAAGAGTGTGGTTTTTCTTTGACAGGTGCAGATATCTGGCAAGTTGGGAGAGCCAATGATTTACTCAAACTTTCTCTTAAATCAAAAGTTGATTATTTTAAATCCCTTTATATTTGTATGTAACGGTGTTCTTACCTCGTAATTTCATAATGCTCGTCTAGTCCTGCTTCCCCATAGTCCTCACTGGAAGGCGTATATTGGGTTAGTGTGCTTCCACGAGACCTTGGCTGGCTCTCACTCTCGCCTTATACATGACTCGAGCAACACCTAGCCTTAGACCCGTGGTTCACCTGTACCGTGTCTGCCTCGACACTAGGGTTACTCTAAGTTACACTAGGCCGTAGAGTAACTCGCTCTCCCAGTTAACAACATCTAGTCTCCGTGAGTTTATTCTGTCTTGTATCTACACTACGCTACCCCTACGACAAATTGGAGACAACCTAATAACAATTGTTGGCAACGGTTCGTCCAGAAGTACCACGTGATAACCGCGAGGTAGAATGGGTGAGTTCCTTCCTCCTTTGCATCGTCTGTATCCTTATATCCAAGAAGTTCAAATTCATGCCAGCATCTTCTCATCTACATTTAACCTCAAAAGTGGACATAGTCGACACGGCGTTACCTCTGCAGACTGATCACGTGTTCGCCTCAACACCAGTTTCTTGTGATCAGCCTGATCTTCCTGAGTAACCATCTCTCCTGCCTCGGTATTTTACATGATATACAAGTAGTGAGAGGTGAGGTATTTTGGTGGTGTGTCGAAGAGTTTGCACTCCACGTAGGTCAGCCTAGTGTAGACAGTGACAGGTCACCCGCACCCTATAATACACACCACCTCCATTCCATGCTTTCACGCCTGGTTCAGCTTGAACCTTTCACATTTTGATAGTTCGGCTGTGTCGCCATGACGTTTCTCTGCGGGTTTTAGAAGTACCCAGCATCCCCAAGCCACCCAGCTCCACGCCAGCTGCGAGTATCCCAAGACAGCCTTCCACACCGCTATTACACAAGTGTGAGGGAAAAGTTCAACAGATAGGAGTAGCGAGCGAGTATATGGTAACGTTAGTTTGATTGCCGGCTGCTTGATAAGGTAGGGTCAGTCTAGCTCCCACTATCCCCACCCCCCCTTTCTCCCCACCCCGAAAGGTGACGTGTGGGGCTCCGGCCAAACAGTAATCACTCGACTCACAGCTCCCAGCACAACTGTTAGTAGAAGCCTGCTCCTATTCTAGTGGACTTATTGGTTGAAAGCTTCACTTTTGACCAATAATAAACTTAGTCCTTCCAGCCTTGATCTCCATGTTAGATGTTTTGATAATCACCTCGTCTTTTAGGTATTATACTTATCATGGAGAGTGATTTCTTAAGCAGTGGGTAACCTGTCTCTTTCCAGCTTAGAATGAGAGATCGGGTCACCTGCCAACCAACGAGAAGTGTTGAAGGAGAAGGACTTTTGCAAAAGTCTGGAGACGTCACTTTTTGGATCTTCCTACCTGATTAACTGTTGGCAACAGCAGACAACAACCCCTCATCTTTGTAGTGGTAAAGAACCTGCTTTCCTGTCATCTGGACTGACTGTTCAAGGCTATAGACTCTGTGAAGAACTAGTCGTTGGGTTGTCACCAACACCTGTGACCCCCCCCCCCACATCATCAGTAACGGCTACAATTTCTACAAGACGGTGTCAACCTCCACCAGACACCCCAGTATAACTGTACATATTAGCGTTGAATTCAAATGTCATTTTTTCATTTCATTTTTCATTTTTCTTTCAAATAGGATACACCTTCATGTTTCAATGTTTTATCTTTGCATTAATAAATAATAAAGTGTTTATCTTTGTGAATTATTATTTCTTTTTCTATTCATTAATTTTCCTGAGGAGGAGCCAGCCTTGGTAATACTGTCTGAAGTTGTTACAGGGCTGAGTAAGCCTTCACAACAAGTTTGTCGCATGCTTCTTAATCTCCATATCTGTTCTCATCTCGGTGAATTCTCCAACTTATGACTTTAATATGTATTTAGTGTTTTAGGCAAAATTTCTCACTCCACGTTAGCACATTTTGATTTAGTGTCAGATCCCAGCATCATTCTCGGGAGCACCGTACATTGTGTTAATAATAATAATAATAATAATTTTTATTTTCATAAGTACATGATGCAACTTACACAGACCTAGCTGACATCAGTGACATACTGTATAAAAGACCCTGATTATGCAGAGCATTTCCGGCAACTTAGATTAATTTTGTCCCCAGGATGCGACCCACACCAGTCGGATAACACCCAGGTACCTACTTACTGATAAGTAAACAGGCACATCGGGTGTCTTAAGGAAACACTCCCAATGTTTTTACCCTTACCAGGGATCGGACCACGGACTCTAGCTGGGTGTGCTACCAACAGAGCTACGGCATGACACAACGTATTCACGTGTTTTAGATTTTCATTAAATTTTTGCATCAGCTGTTTCCGTTGATTGGTATGTTGACAATTTCCCTATGCCACATGGTCGGACACAGTATCTGCCGACCCTAAAGTACACAGTCAGCTGTGTTTCCCGCAGCACGCCTACAATAACAACGTATTGTCTCACTATTACCTACGTCCGATGTTTGTTACTGGGAAACATGCACTATTTCGTGTATATCCCAGCTGTTTCACATTCTCCACACACCTATCAGTAAACTGGACCCCATACCAAACCCCAGACTACTCTTAGACTATTGCAAGCGTCTTCAGTTGTCTGCAGACCCCAGTGCGCAAGTCCACAAATCCTATCACCAGATTTCAGCTTCTTCAACATACCTCTGCAACATGCGTGCAATTACTGCAAAACTATACAGCCTCAGTTAAATGAAACATTGACTTGATAAACAGAACCTAGTCATTGCGATTTTTTTATGTTCCTATTGCCCTAATACATTAATCTTACCGTGTTTGCCTGGAGTTACCCATCTTCCCAGTTAACCAAGTCTAGTGTACGTGAGAGGGAGAAGATCGTTAGATAGGAGTGGACGCATTAATGAATTGTGTTAGTACAAATGGATGAGTACTTATTGAGTAACTATTCATGTCCATCAAGCCGAGGTGGCTTGGTGGACGTGAAGTTGCTATCTTGGATTGCTGGATAGGATAGGGCACGGCTTCCACGCCGCATCTGCTCTGCTGGCTGCGCTAAGGGAACTGTTGGCCACAGAAAGGTATATACGATCCTTTTCATTCCTCCAAGGAACAATATCTGCACATTCCTTCCCAAGGCTCCATGTTTGTTTTTTTTAATTAAAAGGGAAACTTATCATGGAGACCCATATTTGCTTCCTCTCAGGTCATTTTCTGCAGCACCCTCTACAGGCCCTGGAACACGCCTTAGGACCCGCTTCCAGCCCGATACCTTCTCTGGGTAACGTTTTGCTACCCTCTTCTGGTACCGACCGTCTCTTTAGACACATCTCACCTCCACACGACCTTGACTATGATGCCGGCTTCTCCACATACAGTGCATCGATTTTCGGATCTTACAGACGACTCCGGACAGACCACCTCTAATCTTCCGTCCAAACGACCTCGACCTGTCACTGATAACCCTACCTTGGTTCCCTTTCGCACTTCTAAGAAACGTTCAACTAAACAATTCCTTCCCTTACTCTCTGTTTCAAAGTCCTTCACGAACAAAATTCTTTATGCTCCAACCAACTTCTACTATTGACTGTCTTTCCAACTACAGAACCAGAAAGGCACTTCTCCATGTTGGTCAGAACATTTCCTTACATGTTCTTAAGAGTGGCACACGAGTTGTCACAGTATAAAATGCAGAGCAGGCACATAAGCTTTCTCTTCTTGACATTGTTGACAGCACATCAGTTACGATTTGCAAGCACATCTCTCTTAATTCTTGCTCTGGATCTATTATCCTTCCAAAAACAATCATACAATGCGACTTTCTCGCGTGTAATGTAGACATTCTAGACAGCTCATGCTCCAAAATCTCCCTTTCATTAAACTTGAAACCTAAATGCTCCCTGCCAGCGGGCAGAGGCGCTATCCTTGCAATATAGCGAAGCTAACTTTTGATAGCCATGAACTGCCTCCATCTTTTTACACAGCAGAAACACACGTATAAGTAGGGAGGTGATCCTTACCCTGCACCAGTGTAGAAAATGCTGGCACTTCGGGCACCTGGCAGATTATTGCAAGTCAGTGGCAGAATGCCCTGTCTGTGGTGCAGTTAGCCATGGCAGTCCATCCTGCAGCCACCCTCCATCTTGCCTTAACTGCAAAGAGGCACACTCTGCTATTCTCGCTTTTGCCCGATTATCTTAAGAGAAAAGGAGATCCGTTATCTTAAGGAGCAAGAGGGCTTCTCTTGCGCCATGGCAGTTTCCCATTTCCGCCTCCAAGAGAGGCTCCAACGGCTCTTATTCCAGGATCGCTGGACGGCTCCTGACCTTGGTGGTGCTCCCTTACACAACTTCCTCTTGTGTTCTTCACTTTCTCAGTCAACTGCGAAAGTTAGGGACCTTTTGTGGTCCTGAGCTCTGAGGTTCCCCTCCTAACTAAATCGACCCACATTTCCCTACCTCTCCGAAGTCTATACCTTCATTTATGTATAAATTTCCTTCAACTCATCAACCACATGACATTCTCAAACATTATTCTTTTCCCATCTCCGAGTCTAGGCCTTTACCTCGAAATGCATCTGATACTGTTGCAGAGGTTCATCCGCGCCCCCAAGTACAGTTGCTCCCTCAGCTGTCCACCATTCTCTCTCCATCTCATTTATCTGAAAGAATTTAAGCCATCTCCGCGTTTATTGAGGAGACAACACCTATGATTGACACCGGTCCACTCCCCGCCACTTCACATTCTCACGAAGCTGTTGCATGCTACGAGCATGTTACAATTTATTAGCGTATGTGAAACTTTTATATAGGCTGCCTCCCGACCAGCGAATCAGGTGCTAAGGGTTAACGATCTAATAGGAGCCCCGTCATTATATTAATATCTCGGTTCATCGGCCAATCACAGACAAGCTTGCCAGAGCTGTAAAACAAGTATTTCACTTGTGACACGAGTTTTGGCAGACTTGTCTGGGCTGCTGGTTGCTCACAGTGCTCCGTATCGGGTTCTTGCATGTTTCCTCTGTGACCACTGTGTTGTATGCTTTCTCTTACATTACTGTACATAGTGTAAATAGTGTACATATTGTAAATACCAGCTTGCTTCTTTGGTGAAGGAAATGCTCTGCTGTCTTGTTCCACTATTGATTATCGCATTACGACAAGATGTGCAGGCCATAAATAGTCATGTGTTCGTAATATGTGCCCTTCACATAATTTTATTCCAAGAAGATCTTAGGCTTCTCTCCTATAAAGGTAAATATAGCTATCATATGAAGGAGGGGTGTTAATGTTGCAGTTTAAAAACTGTAGTGTAAAGCACCCTTCTGGCAAGACAGTGATGGAGTGAATGATGGTGAAAGTTTTTCTTTTTCGGGCCACCCTGCCTTGGTGGGAATCGGCCAGTGTGATAATTAAAAAAAATAATGAAAGAGCTTGTGACTTTCTTTAAAAAAATAAAATTGGTACCTATAAGACACCTCTCTACCACTGAGAACCAAGAGATGAAAGGTCTACACTTAATCTAAGATCGCCTCTACTTTCGAGGACTAGGCGTATTCGCTAAATTATATGATAATAATACGTGAAAATAGCCCTTAACTACGTTATAAATCATAATTATGGTGTCGGAAGTGGGCGAGTGAGTTATACTAGAAGGATAAAGTGAGACGTACCAGCCTGAGGCAGGTTTCAGTTAATAAGTAGCTTGTAAATAATCAAGAGACGGAATCCTGTCTCGTTTAAAATATTTACGTGATATGAAAACTTTCCTCGTATCATATAAACTGTTAACGATAGGCGTATGAGTTAAGGTCATTGTGAGTTAATGAAGCAGTAAAAGAGTACTTAAATGTTGATGTTGAGGTAATGGTGCAAGAGATGAGTGGTGAAAGTGGTGGTGCGATGAGGTGATGCTACAGGTGAAGAGTGGTGCAGATGATGGTACAGGTGAAGAGTGGTGCTGATGATGGTACAGGTGACGAGTTGTGGAGATGGTGATGGAGAGGCAATGTCGTCTGAACTTGTTTGCTGGGTACAAGGGGTAATAAATTATTGTATGAATGGAGGGAGAGAGGAGAAAAAGTTGCTTCCAACTCCCGTCAACCAGGAGGTGCTGGGTGAAGTTTGTAGGATGGAAGATGGTGGAAGGATAAGGAGAATGGCGGGGCGAGTACATTACATGGGTACGTTACTGTGGGTAAGGTGGGAAGAAAAGTAGGTGTGGTGACGATGTAGTAGTTAAAAGCGTCAAGGAATGGAAAGAGTGACCAAAATAGGTAGGATGATAAAGCAAGGGTAAAGAGGTATGGGTAGCCATGAAGATAGTTGACCGAGAAGGGAAGACGATGGAGGAGGAAAGAAGTGAGTGAATCAGTTAGTTTAACTGGTGATCGAGAAATGAATAGAATAATGGAACAAGGGAAAAGAGGTTGTCAGCTATTCGAGTTCAACTCTGAGCCTTTAGTTCGGTATTCCCTCCTGGTTCAGCCTCTTGATCTCTGACTGAAGAGCAAAAACCAAATACGAAAACGACTCTTGCACACCCTTTACAACACCCACACTACGACCACGATGAATGGACGATGAACGAACGTACAAGCACACACTGTATTATGCTGCATACGTGGCATGAACTTACGTAAGATACGCAAAGGCCTGTGCTACACACACTTACAATATGCCGTAACGGTCTATTCCATAACATGCTTGGATGGATAGTATTCTCAGCTTAAACTGAAAGTATTTTTTTACCGTACCTGTGTGAGTGTACATTGTTGATGACTTATGCTTGTTTATATTATTTACTAATTCATGAATGAGTGTATAATATATTCAGTGTAGGTTTAGAGTATATTGGTTGAGGAAGTGTTTATAGTGTCAGCTTCAGTGAATGCTAATTTAAAATGCTTATTTGGGTGTCTCTTGTTGATGAAGAGTGCCAAGTTGACTCTTGTTTGAGGTGCCTTCTTTTGTCTTTTGGTTACATTGCATGACTGGGAGTTTCCTATTTACAACGCGAGCTTGGGAGTGTTCAGAGCATGTTTTGGTGTTGCATAATAACAGTATGTGACTGGTTGTCTTATGTTAGGTAAAAGACACAAGTGCAACTAATGCGACATTTTAGTGTGGCTTGACGGCTTTGTCATGCCGTTCTGTTGACTAATTGTCTTTTGTTACAGTGCATATCTTTTCTATAGTGTCTGCTTGTGTCTCGCTTACAGTGCATGTTTATTTAATTAAACCTTGTCTGTAATGCATGCTTGGTTATCTCTCATTTACAGTGCATGTTTGGAATTTTCTTGTTTGCAGAGAATATTTGTGGATCCATTTTCTTTGGTACGTGCTCAGTGTCTTTTTCAGAAAGCCTGTTTTGCATCTGTTGTTCACAATACATGTATCCTTGTGTGCCTCATATTTACAGTGCGTGCTTATGTGTCTTGTTTTTAGCGCTTGCTTGATTCTCCCTTGTTTATAACGTGTGCTTGCTTGCATTTTGTTTCTGGCTCCTTTCATGGGCTCAAGTTCTCCCAGTAAATATTTTTGTGAAAGTGACCACTTAAGAATGGTAAGTTCGCTTTAATTATGTTAAATATTGTTGTTGCTTCCACATTGATCTCAACCTGTGCTCTGCTACTACTACTTCTACTGTCGAATCTCTAGTCTTGATTATACCAACGACATAATCATTTGACTCGATTCTGTTCCTCTCATTTCTTCAGAAGTGCATTTGCACATATTTCTGATTAGCAGTGCCTCTCCTCACCTTCCCTATTCTTTCTTTCTATCCACATTAGTATGCTACTGAAAAAATGCATATATTACCATTTCAGTCAATATCATCTCTGTAGGCGCTATGATGTCCGAGTTTAGTGTTTCTTTTTTATTCACTTTTTCAGTTCGTCACATGTTCGATATTCTGTTTGTATTGAGGCTTTTGTTGGCTTGTGGTGGCCAAATTTCTTTCTCTTGGCCAAAATGTCGTTGAAAAAGGTGAGGAATATATTATTGTAGGTAGTGTATGCGTATGTGTGTGTATTTTTGTGTGTGTGAGATTGTATTTATGAGTGTACATGTGTGTGTCCCCCTATATCAGAGTCACTTAGTATGAACACATGGTCAGACCTCTCTGTTTCGTCACTACCAATCTCCCTCACATGATGATACATGAAATTTTCACTGCCTCCTCCAACAGTTTGGCTGGCCGGGTTTGTCGTCCTTCAAGTGTCTGCAGACTTTCTCAATCTATTTCCTTATTATTAATGTCACCCGTGATCAGCAGTTTTTCATTTCCCATATGGGCTGTCTTAGTTACCTCTGACATTGTGTCTACTATTGCCCCGTTGTTGCCTTCACATTCCTGTCTTGATCTACTGCTGTTGAGTAGTGAGTTGTACATCACTGCTATAATCACCTTGTGTCCTCCAGTACTGAGTGTCTCTTTTAAGTAATCACTCAACCCCCCGCCCTTCCCTTACCATTTTTTCCTTTCAATTACTCAAAAAGGCACTGGTTCCTGATGTCCAGCACGACTTATCCAACTTGCTATGTTTCCTCTGTCCTGTCTCGTAATTCGATATACTTCTGGCAACACTGTCTCCCTAGCAACAATGTCTACGAAAGTCTCCACTATTCACGCGTTCCATTCGTCGCTCTTATTTGTTTTTCCATCTGCATTTAATCCTACACTTTCAGTTTACTTTCTATTTTTGATCTCACGTAACTGGGGGTCTTGTTCTTCTGGTTCATCTTCATGTATCAGGGGTGGGGTGGGTATAGGGAAGGGTGAATATAGGGTGTGATAGTTAGGGCTGGATGTAGAGGTGGATGGATATTACAATGTAACTGGGTGAGAATATGGATGTGGGTGATGGTGGATGGGGAGCAGATAGAGGAAAGCTGTTCGAAAGTATCCTGAAGGCACAGATGAGTATGTGTAGGAGGGAGTAGGTTATGGTTTGTTACGAGTTGTTGTCTTTGCGTGAGATGGAGAAGTGTGTTTGAGGTATTATATGCGTCGCAACTTGGTGTTACCCATGAGGCTTTCCACACGGTGGGGCTGAACATGGTGACCCCTGGAGACAAAACATCTGCACCTGTCACTGTGTTCACTGGTTACCTGACCTGTCTTCGTCCCTCTTACTCTCTTCCTCAACTGGTACGTCTTCCACAATGTTCTGCTCTGGTCGAGGTGCGCTCAATGATATCTGTCAATACCCCACTACACTGGTTTCTCTCTCAGAATCTGATTTCGTGCCATTTTAGATGCAAATGTCAATTTGACCAGTCGTATTTCACTCAACACTTATACGTTCAATGATGTTATGAATTTTCCTTTCATCCGCTGCCATTATCTCATTCCTTCAGCCTCCTGGAGACCATGGAAATACAAGGGCAACTAGTTTCTTCTTCTCAGTTCCTTTACACTCAAAGCTCATTATCTTTTATTACTTACTTTGCTGATCTCCATATCATATTCATCTCTCAGTTAATAATCGAGAGTATTCGAACAAATTCTTCCTTGCCCCTTCTGCTCTCCCTTCTAGCTCTGTATCTGTTTTACTTGATACTCTCCCCCTCTCATAACTCCTGCATTTGATCTCCTCAAGTCCTGAGCTCATCTATTTGAGATGATCTTCAAGGCATTGCACCATTTCCTTACAAGTATAAACCCTTTCTCTTGTGCCTTTCCTTTTTCTAATATTCTCTAAAGTTTATCCAAGATCTCCATGCAAAAATCGAGAATTTTTTTGTTAACTCTTCATCCATCATGTGTCTGACCAAGCCATCACCATTTCCCTCGTCCAGTCCAATTATTTGGTCTCTGGTTTCCCATTTCACTATTCTTAACATTTGCCACTCTCCACAGCGAGCAAAAAAACTTACTCCCTGGTTTGTGTGTGTGTGTGTGTGTGTGTATGTGTGTGTGTGTGTGTGTGTGTGTGTGTATGTGTGTATGTGTGTGTGTGTGTGTGTGTGTGTGTGTGTGTGTGTGTGTGTGTGTGTGTGTGTGTGTGTGTGTGTATGTACTCACTTATTTGTTCTCATTTATTTGCGGTTGCAGGGGTTCGAGTCATAGCTCCTGGCACCGCCTCTTCGCTGATCGTCAACAAGTCCACTGTCTCTCCCTGCTCTAACAGTTTTTTTTTACTTCTTCTCAAAGCTATGTATGGTTCCTGCCTCCACTACATCAATGTCCAGAGTATTCGACTTCCTAAAAAATCTATGGCTGTAGAAAAACTTCCTAACATCCCTGCGACACATATGAGTTTTCAATTTACAGTTGTGACCTTTTGTTGCTGTGTCCCACATCCTCAACATCCTGTCCCTATCCACTTTGTTAATTCCTCTGTGTAATTTATATGTTATTACTCCACCCCTATTCCTCTTGTCCTCCAGTGTCGTCAGGCTGATTTACCTTAACCTCTGTTCATAGGACATAACCCTTAGCTCCTAGTCTTGTTGCAAACGTTTGCACTTTCTCTAGTTGCTAGACTTGGTTGAAAAGGTGTGGCTTCCATACTGGTACTGTGTACTCCAATATGGGCCTGACGTACACGGTTTACATTGTCTTGAATAACTCGGTATTTGGGTGTCGAATAGCTATTCTTAAGTTTGCCAGGTGTCCATATGCTGCAGCAATTATTTAGTTTATTTGCTCCTCAGATGTGCTCGGAATGATACTCACCCAAAGACCCTTTTCCTTGGCTAAGGTTTGTAGCCTTGGCCTCCTAGTATGTACTCCGTCTGCGGTCTTCTTTGACTTTCCCCAATCTTCATAATTTTGCAACTGGTGGGATTAAATTCCAGAAGTCATTTGTTGGACTAGGTTTGCAGCCTGTCCAGATCGATTTGTAGTCCTACTTGATCCTTATCCGTTTGAATTCTCCGCATTAGCCTCACCACGGCTGCAAATAAAGGACACCTCTGAATGTATCCCTTCAGTCACGTTGTTCACATATACCTAAACAGCACTGTCTCTAGGACTGACCCTTCTGGAATTCCGCTCGTCGCATGCGCCTACTCTGACAATTCGTCACGTACCATCACTTCTTTCCTTCTTGTCAGATATTCCCTGATCTATTGCAGTGCCTCACCTGTTATTCATGCCTTCTCCTCTACCGTTTGCATTACTCTCTTGTGCAGAACTGTGTCGATGGTCTTCTATGAGATCAAGAAAATGCAATCTATCTACCCCTATCTCTCGGTGCTGGTTATCGTGTATAAGCTCATTCTTGTCTAGGTGCTCCATTATTCTTCTGATAAGCTTCTCCATGACTTTGCATACTACACGCGTCGGTGACACTTGTCTGTAGTTTAATGCTACCTGTCTCTCTCTTTTCTTAAAACTGGAACTATATTTGCTGTCTTCCATACCACAAGTAGTTGCACTGTTACGATAGATATGTTGAAGATTGCTGTTAGTGTCACTCACAGTGCCTCTGCTCTCACTTTCATGACCCATGGAGAGATATCTAGTTCTCTTAACAGTCTCTTCACCTCCTCCTCGGTTGTGTGTTGTGTCCAGCACTTGTTAGTGTACCCTACCATCCTGGTTTGCTGGAAGTCTTTCTGTTTCCACTGAAGATACTTAAATCTCGAGTTGAGCTCCTCACATACTTTCTGGTCGTTTTTTGTGATCTTCCCTCCTTCATTCACCAGCCTGATTATCTGATTTTTACAGATATTTTCTTCCTGTTGTGGCTGTACAACAGCTTTGGGCCACATGAGGCTTTCGATGTTTTTATTCTTGTATTGCCGCTGGGCCTCTTTCCTTATCATTCCATATTCGTTTCTGGCTCTTTGGCTCATCTCCTTATTTTCCTGGGTCCTTTGTCTTCTATACATTTTCCATGCTCTAAAACACTTGGCACTGGCCTCTGTACATCTGCGGGTGAGTCAAGGTCCCCTTTTGGTCCATTGGGTTTGAATATCTCCTTTGTCTCCCTGCACTTTGTTGTAAGAACATAAGAACATAAAAATGGAGGAACACTGCAGAAGGCCTACTGGCCTTATCAAAACCACCACTACCCTAAACTAACCAAGAATTTACTCCCGTACCAACGACACCAATCAAACCCAGCCCCTCCCACTCATATATTTGTCCAATCTCTTTTTAAAGCTGCCCAAGGTCCTAGCCTCGATCACCCTACTCGGAAGACCGTTCCACACATACACAACTCTGAAAACCAGTACATACCGATGTCCTTTCTAAATCTAAATTTATCTAACTTAGATCTATTATTTCTGATTCTTACCTGGTTCGACACCGTCAGTACTTATACACCTCGAGGATATCTCCCCTCATTCTACGTCTCTCCAGAGAGTGGAAATTCAATGCTCTAAGCCTATCTTCATAGGGAAGATTCCTTACACAGTAAATCATTTTAGTCGTTCTTCTCTGTATGTTCTCGAACGAGTCTCTATCCATCCTGTAGTAAAGAAACCAAAACTGAGCGGCATAATCTAAATGAGGCCTCACTAGTTATGTATAGAGCCGTAAAATAACTTTTGGACTTCTGTTACTTATACTTCTTGAAATAAATCCTAGTAATCTATTATCCTTGTTGTGCAAACTTAGGCACTGCTGTCTTGGCTTTAGATTTCTGCTTTCCATGACTCCCAAGTCTTTTTCACATTCAGTATGATCAAGCTCTACTTCACCTAGATTATAGCTTCGAGGGTTATTTTCACTACCCACATTGAACTTCATCTGCCATTTTTCACACCAAGACATTAATTTGTCCAAATCCTCCTGGAGTTCATTGGTATCCTCCTCAGAATGAATCATACGGCTTGTTTTTGTATCATAGGCAAATTTGCTCATGTCACTTGTAATTCCTTCATCAAGGTCATTGATGTAAATTATGAACAACAGAGGGCCTGTGGAATGCCACTAGTGACTAATCCCCATTCAGATTTGACCCCATTAATGGAAACTCTCTGCTTTCTGTGGTAAGCCATGCCTCTATCCATGCTAGAACTTTTCCTCCTGTACGCCAGTAAATTTGTCAGGCAGGAACGACGTCTAGTGAACCCATGCTGAGATTCATTAATCAAATTATGCTCTTCAAGGTGAATTCTAATAATGTCAGCTATAATTTATTCTAATAATTTGCCTACTATAGACGTCAGGCGTATTGGACGGTAATTTGAAGGAATGGACTTATCCCCTGATTTGAATTTAGGAACCACATTAGCCATCTTCCACATCTCTGGCACATCACCAATAAGGCTGGACGCATTAAACACACTCATTAATGGCTGACTAAGTTCCATCTTGTATTCTTTAAGTACCCTGGAAAACATCTCGTCGGGTCCCGGGGACTTATTTTCCTTCAGTTTCTCTATCTGTTTGATAGCCATGTCCCTCGTGACAGTAATATTAGTTAATATGAGTTCACCAGGAACTGAATACCTGTTAATTTCTGGAATCTCATTAAAGGCTTCCTGTGCAAAATCTGACAAAGAAAAATGTCATTAAACAGAGAACGCATTTCCAGTTTGTAAAGTAAAAGGACACAATTGCAACTAATGTGACATTTATTGTGGCAACGTTTCGCTCTCCAGGAGCTTTATCAAGCCATTACAAACAATACATGGACACAGAGGGTATATAAAGGCTCAGAGTGAGGTGAATACTAGTGAGGTACCATTTCGATGTTCACTAGTTGTAGTAGTAGTAGTAGTAGTAGTGACAAAAGTAATACAATATGGTAGAGCAATTAATTCGTACATGAGTAAAAGGATATAAAAGCTATTACTTGGGTAACATAAAAATAGGTTGGACAAATATAGACTGGAATAAGGCAGCTTGTTTCAGTGTTCACTCTCTGTGCTTTGTGTAGTATAACAGGAGAGACTATGTGATGGCAGGGTTTACTGTTTTCAGGAGGATTCTTGCTAAGACTTCGGAGATGGTGAAGCTGCCGTTGTTTTGTTTAATTGTATTCGAAATAGCGATCAGTGCTGATTCAAGGCACTTGCGTGTGCGGAAATTAGTTTCTTTTATCACTAATTGGGCGTCTCTGAATTTCATAAGATGATTGGTGGAATTTCGGTGTTGTACACAGGCGTTGTTTAAGTTGTCATTCCTACATGCGTATATGTGTTCATTGAGGCGGGTGTCGAGGTTTCTTGCTGTTTCACCTACGTAGATCTTGTCACAGCCTCCACAGGGTATAGTGTAAACTCCTGCATTGACTGGTTCGTGGTGCTTGGGTTTTGTCCTGGTTAGATCCTTTATTGAAGTGGTAGAAGCGATGGCGACTCTGGTGTTAGCTTGTGAAAGTACTTTTGAGACGTTTAGTGCAACCTGGCTGTTGGGAAGAATTATAACTTTGTTGGGAGCGGTGTTGATGCGTGGAGAATTGATGATCTGAAGAGCTCTTTTCTTGCAGTCTTTGATGAAAAAAGAAGGAAATTGTAACTCAGTGAATGTTTGGTGAATGTAAGTACATTCCTCGTCAAGAAACTCAGGACTACAAATTCGGTATGCTCTTAGGAAAAACCCGATGATGATGCCTCTTTTGGTCTTGGTATCTTGACTGGAATAGAAGTGTGTGAGATCATTTTTATTGGTGGGTTTCCGATAAACTTGAAATCTTAGGTTGTTGTCTACTTTGTGAATGAGGACGTCGAGGAAAGGTAGCTTGTCATTGGACTCTTCTTCTAGTGTAAACTGAATCGCTGGTTCAACTGCGTTGAGCCTTGCCTGAAGATCCCGTACATCAAAACGTTTTGGAGTTATTACGAGGACATCGTCCACGTAACGTAACCAAGTGACGCTTGAAGGGATGATGTTGGCGAAGTGTTCGGACTCTAGGTGTTCCATGTATAAGTTGGCTAGGACGGCACTTATTGGGGACCCCATTCCCATGCCGTAGGTTTGTTTGTAGAGCTTGTTATTGAAGAAAAAACAGTTGAAGTTAACACAGAGTTCAATCAAGTCAACAAAATCTCCGGGAGGTAAAGGAAGATTAAGGTCCTGGTTGACTTTACGTCGTAGAACCTCGATGGCTTTCTTGGTAGGTACTTTTGTGAAGAGGGAAGTCACATCCGAACTGCTTAGTTTCTTGTTACGGATGGAGAGGTTACGGATGCGGTTGAGAAGGTCGCCTGAGTGTTTAAGATGAGCGGGGCTGATGGTCCCCAGAAGGCAGGAAAGATGCTTGGCAAGAACTCCGGCTAGTTTGTGTGGAGCACTGCCTATTCCTGACGTGATTGGTCTGAGAGGAATATTGTGTTTATGGGTCTTGGGTAAACCATACATGTGTGCTGGTTTAGGGTTGCTTGGTAACAAGTACAGAAGTTTCTTCCCTTCTCTAGTGCGTTTGAGTATTTGTCTGGTTTTGTATAGAAAGTCTTTGGTGAGCGTCTCCCACTGTTGAGTGCTGATGGGTTCGTATGTAGATTGATCATTCAAAAGGTCCATCATTTTAGTGTTGTAGTCACTGGTGTTGAGTATGACGACTCCACCTCCTTTGTCGGCGGTGGTGACGATAATGTTGGGGTAAGAGTCCAATCGACGCTTACCTCGACGTCTCGTTCACTAAAGTAATTTGCTAAGCTAGGACCTCGAAGCATTCGGAAACACCAATCAAAAATGATGTCGCACTCTGTTCAGGTCAGAATGCCAGACCAAAAGAAGGCGTCGAGGTCGATCGCACCGGTTTTCCTGGAAACATCATGGTCCTGATTTCTTGACGGCGTCTTAGAATTCGCCAAGCCATTCATGCATTGCAATTTTCGAACTACTTTTTTGCATCAGGCACTGCGAAATGAGCTGTCGAATTCATCGTTCATCCTTTTTGTCACCGCTAACTAACAACAAAAGTTGCTAATTCTTCCCTGACGGCCAGGATACGCTAAACGTCTCCAAAAGCTTATCACTGCAAGCTGAACACCAGGAGATCGCCATCTGTCTACCGCTCGAATGAATCGTGGAACAAGGGACGCAAGCTTGCCACCTGAGGCTCGGTATGCGGAAGTTACCCTGTGAAGTGTGACAGATGCCGTGTGGTAAAAACGAAGAGCGACCCCTCGCTCAGGCCTTGAACTACGCCTTGCATGTTGAGCGGTAGCCAAATCTTAATGCCTAGTGCTGGCTGCCGAAATTCCTTGTCATCTTGCCAGGCCGAAGTCGCTGGTGTGATGGAAGGCGAGCCCTGTCTTGGCTGTAATGGGCTGTTCCCAGACCCCGATTCAGTTTCGGCCTCTGTATCAGTGAAACTCTTGGCACTTCACCATCTGGCCAATCCTTAGCATCTCCCCTGACAAATAAGCCCTGCCATCTATTATTCTGTTAATACAACTGCAGAAAATGTATGTTGTCTTCTTATTTTCGTATTACTAGTAATATTCAATCCCTTTTGCTATGTTACCAAGTAACCAGTAACTCCTACCTCATGTGCTGGCTTGTGCCTCTACCATATTGTTATTACTACTTACTACTACTAAGCAGTGGTGATCCCGAGAAATGGTGCCTGTGTTCACCTGTCCTGAGCCCTCTGCTGCTACCATACTGTGTTCCCATGTATTGTTTAACTTGATCAATAAACCTGGAGCAAGCAAGGCTGTCTACAATAATGTCCACAATTAATTACACTTGTATCCGCTTTTTACTTACATATTGTCAGTCAATTCTACCAACTTTGTTACATTTCCATTTTCCGGTTTTGTTGTCCGTCGGCTGTCCATTCTCCAAGTTTTCCAGAGGTCCCTGCTTTTTCCCTTCACCTTCGTCTCATACGCCGGAAAAAGAACCCTTTTGGATTAGTCTTTGGTTCATTGGCAACTCTAATTTCGTAGTCACGTTTAGTCTTTCTAATCCCCTTTTTTACTTCTCTTTTAAGTTGAACATATTGGTCAGTAAGGTTAACCTCTCCTCTTTTGATACGCCTATAAATTCCACTTTTCTCCCCATTTGGGATCGTTATTATTAGACCTAATTTCTCTCTGGGGAATGCATATACTCTGAGCACGTTGTGCATTATTTTTTATTATCACACTGGCGATTCCCACCAAGGCAGGGTGGCCCGAAAAAGAAAAACTTTCACCATCATTCACTCCATCACTGTCTTGCCAGAAGGGTGCTTTACACTACAGTTTTTAAACTGCAACATTAACACCCCTCCTTCAGAGTGCAGGCACTGTACTTCCCATCTCCAGGACTCAAGTCCAGCCTGCCGGTTTCCCTAAACCCCTTCATAAATGTTACTTTGCTCTCACTCCAACAGCACGTCAAGTATTAAAAACCATTTGTCTCCATTCACTCCTATCAAACACGCTTACGCATGCTTGCTGGAAGTCCAAGCCCCTCGCACACAAAACCTCCTTTACCCCCTCCCTCCAACCTTTCCTAGGCCGACCCCTACCCCGCCTTCCTTCCACTACAGACTGATACACTCTTCAAGTCACTCTGTTTCGCTCCATTCTCTCTACATGTCCGAACCACCTCAACAACCCTTCCTCAGCCCTCTGGACAACGTTGTGCATTATTAAGAAAAAATAAAAAACGCAGATCCTTTAATAATCGTAAGTATGATCCATGCCAATAAAAACATTAGCTAGATAACCCCAATCGAGATTTGAAGGTGTTCCCTAAGTCAATTATAATCGGCATAACGAAAATCAGGGAATTTTACCGTATTATCATTACTCTCGTATTCCCAGTTAATGCTAAAAGTGATGGATTTGTGATCACTTGCGCCAAGCTCTTCAGTGATCTCCAGATTATTTACGAGTGTTTTTTTATTTGACAAGACTAGGTCTAGCAAATTATTGCCCCTGGTAGGCTCTGTTACACACTGCTTCAGAAAACAGTCCTGAACTACTTCCATAAAGTCACAGGACTCCAGATTACCGGTCAAAGAAGTCCAGTCAATTTGACAAAAGTTAAAATCCCCTACTATCACTATGTTATTGTGTTTGGAAGCCCTAACAATTTCGTCCCAAAGAAGTCTCCCTCTATCGTGATCCAAGCCTGGAGGTCGGTATATTACACCTAGAATTACTTTTTCTTGGCCTTCTACAAACTCTACCCAAACAGATTCTGTTACTAATCCATCTATTTTTATACCTGTTTTTATGCAACACTTTATCTTTTCTCGAACATATAATGCAACTCCTCCCCCCTTTCCATTATATCTGTCCACATAGAACAACTTATATCCCTGAATATTACACTCAGCAGTCATATCCCGACTCTTTAAATCACACCATGTTTCAGTTATTGCAATGACAACAAAGTTCCCAGCACACTCTATCAAACATAATTCATTAATCTTATTTCTTGCACTTCGACTGTTAGCATAAAATTCAATAATATGTTTTTTCTTCTGCACCTTTTTCCTATTCACTTTTACTTTTACACAATTTCTGTAATTGTCATTACCCAGTGTTACTCCACGACCGTTATTATTAAGATTCATAATATCAAAGCCTAAGTCAATATATCCATACTCATTATATCCATAAACACATACCTCTAACTAATCCTAGTTTAAAGTCCTAACAACCCCCTCAACTGAGTTAGCAAGAAAACCCACACCTGCCCTGGATAAGTGAACCCCATCCCTGGCATACATGTCATTTCGGCCATAGAAGTGGTCCCTGTTGTCAATGAATGGTACTGCATTATCCTTACAGTGTTTATCCAGCCAACAATTAATACCAATTGCTCTGGACAACCATTCATTTCCAACACCCCTTCTTGGCAAAAACGCCACATATGACAGGGTACTCCTTCCTTCCTAATTATGTTTATTGCTGTCCTGTACCTTCTAACTAAATCCTCACTCCTACGCTTGCCTACATCATTGCCCACAGCACTGAGACAGATAACAGGATTGATCCCATTACCGTTTATGATATCAAGCCAGCTAACAATATCCTCCATCCCAGCCCCAGGAAAGCAAACCCTCTGTCTCCTGCTCCAGTCTTACATGCAGAAGGCCCTATCCATATACCTAACCTGGCTATCCCCAACAACAACAATGTTTTTACCGTCCTTAGTGTCGTTCGTCATGATGTTCCCAGTAGTCGACTCACATTCATCGGGTAGCACGGAGAATGAGTTCGATGTTTCCACAACAGTTTCCACAGCAGTCTCTTTCTTCTTCATCGTTTATGCCTCTCCATTCGTCTTCTTGATCTTCAACTTTGTTCCATGCTGTCCGGCCACTGCCCAGGTTCCCTTCTTGACCTGAGGATTCACAACAGGAGGACTACTACGAATCCCCTTGTTTTCCTCCGTTAATCGCCGCGTCTCTAGCTTCCCTACCCTCAATTCCTCCTTAAGCTCCTGGTAAAGTTTCTCAATGGAGGGCATCTTGGTTCAGTCCATAGAGAGTACACTAGATACGTCCTCACTGAGCTATGTACAGGTCACCACTTGTCATGTATTCCATTATTTCATTTACTGTGTTTCCTTCCTGCTCTCATTCCCACTTTACATCATGCAATAAATGCCTCATGTCTGTTTAATCCCCTCTATTGTAGTTTGGCTTCTCCCATCTTTCTTGTGCTGCTTCTCTCTCCTCTGTTAATTTTACAATGTATTCGAAGCTCAGAACCACACGATCACCAGTTCTAAGTGGCCTTTCATATATGATATCCCCAATGTCTGAACTTCTCATGGTGAATACGAGATCCAGCCTTGCTGCTTTATCATCTTTCCTCTCTTTGGTAGTGTCCTTATCATGTTGATGCATGAGGTTTTCCGATACTATTTCCATCGTCTTAGCCCTCCACGTGTCTGGTCCCCGATGTGGCTCCAGGTTTTACCAATCAATCTCTTTGTGATTGAAATCACCCACAAATAGCTACTTTGCCCTACCCATATGGGCCCTTCTGACCACCTCGGAAGACGTGTTCACCATTGATCTCATTATGCTCTTGACGTTTTCTGTGGTGGGTTGAGAATCACTGCTATCACTGTCCTGGGGCTTCCAGTCTTAAGTGTTCCTACTATGCAGTCCCTTCCCCTCTGTCCATTACTTCAAATTACTCAAAGTTTCACTGGTTTTTGACAAGCATTGCAACTCCTCTTCCCCCCCTCGTTTCCCTCTATTTTTCCACAGGATCTTATATCTAGTTAGAAATATCATGCCTTATTATCCTTATGAGCTTTGTTATGTGAATACTATGATGTTTGGGGATGCCTCCATGATTACTTCGTTCCATTCCTCACAATTATTTACTGTTCCATCTGAGTTGGTGTACCATACCTTCAGGTTATTTTCAGTGTATTCTGGGGTGTTTGTAGGGGCTGGGTGAGTGAGATGGCAGGCTATTATGGGAGGCTGCTGTGAAGGATCTGGTTGTGCTGGGAAGTTGTGGGATGTTAGGAGTCTGGTTTGTTTTTGGGATAGTTTGTTTGCCTGCAGTGGGGGTAGAGGTTGAGAGTGTTCTGTGGCTGGTTGTGTTTGCTGGTCCTCCTGAGTCTGTGTTTCCCTGTTTGTTTCTAGCCACATCTATTTCCTGACCCTTGCATCTTTGTACCCTCTTACTTTCTGTCATTTTGTGTGTTCTGTCGTGGTCAAGATACTCCCGCTGAAATTTTGCTGAGTGCTTTAGTCATGGTTTCTGTTGCAGGATCCTGTTTTGCACTGCGTCGATCTTGAAAACTGAACTGACCTGATGGTTTTTACTCACTAAAATATCCGTCTACTCTGAAAATTTGTCAGCTCGGTCATGACCTCCTCTCCTGTTTCTTTAATGATATTCGCAATTTTTTTTTTCTGCCCCTGTCGTCTTTCTTTGTATACCATATCTTCGGCTTCCTAAAGTCCATGAATGAAGAGTGACCACACCCTATCATCTTCCCTTAGCATTCCTCTCTGTATCTCTGGGTACGATTTAAACATCTCCAGTCTACAAATTACTGGATTTCTCTGCATCCTTATAGTACCTGTGTAGGTAACATATATCTTTCCATTCCTCCAATATCCTTGCTAACTGCTGTCCTCTAGCCTCCTTTCCTACTCTTGTTTTATCCTTCACTTGCAGGTTCCCAGACCGAGGTTTCCCTGCCTTTTCCTCCTGCTCTCTGGGATCCCATATTTTTCAATACTCTTGTTACCAAGAAATGTCAAGCTTATATATGTACCCACCTAAATGTACTCAAATAATTGTGGTTGTAGGGGTCGAGTCATAACTCCTGGCCCCCTCCCATTCACTGGTCGCTACTAGGTAACTTCCTACTCCATAAGCTTTTTATACCTCTGTGTGTATGTGTGTACTCATCTAAGTGTACTAACTTGATTGTGGTTGCAGGTGTCGTGTTATAGCAGTACTCACCTTGTTGCACTCACCTAGTTGTGATTGCAGGGGTCAAGTCACAGCTCCAGGCCCCGCCTCTTTAATGGCCACTACTAGGTCTTTCTTCCTGCTCCATTAGCTTTATCATACCTCTTTTTAAAACTTTGTATGGATCCTGCCTCCACTACATCTAGTGTGTGTGTGAGTGAGTGTATGTGTGTGTGTGGGGGGGGGTAAGAATATTAAGAATAGTAAAGATCCCACTCTTTACACTTTCCAGTTCTGAAACATATGCCTTTGTCATTTAACGTGTTTTCTGTTCATTATGTTCACTGATCCTCTGAAGAACATTACATCTTATCCTTGTGTGTTTCTCAAAATTGTGTTGGTGACAGTGAGCAATGGGATGGAACTTTGCTGGGAAGAAACGCAGTGTGTCCGAACCTGTTATGATACTCGACGATGTCCTTTCCTGATTATCTTTTCTAATATTTTGTGCAGTGTATACTTCAGTGTTAGTGGTTTTCAGTGCGTGTCGTCTCTTCCCTTGCACATTAGCAGTTTTCCATTTGTTTTCTTCATTTCCCGTCTCCATGAACATATTAAATAAAATTGCTATAGATTCACACAGTATTTGTGGTGATGTGCTGTCATACCCCATGACTATTGAAGTATCTAACACCTTTCGTAGTTTCATTACTATTGCTGCATTCTCTCACACTCTGGTTTCCTCGGTGAATACTCCCTAAATCTTCTGCTAATTCCTTGTAAATTTCTTTATCATTTTACGAGAGAATCCCTCCCTCCCTCCCTCCCTCCCTCCCTCACTCCCTCCCTCCATCACTCCCTTCATCCCTCCGTCCCGCCGTCCCTCCCTCACTCCCTCCCTCCCTCGCTCCCTCCCTCCAGCCCTCCATCACTACCTCCGTCCCTCCATCACTCCCTCCATCCCTCCATCACTACCTCCCTCCCTCCCTCCCTCCCTACCTCCCTACCTCCTTCCCTCCCTCCCTCCCTCCCTCCCTCCCTCCCTCCCTCCCTCCCTCCCTCCCTCCCTCCCTCCCTCCCTCCCTCCCTCCCTCCCTCCCTCCCTCCCTCCCTCCCTCCCTTCCCTCCCTCCCTACCTCCCTCCCTCCCTCACTCCCTCCCTCCCTCCCTCCCTCACTCCCTCCCTTCCTCCCTCTGTCTTAAACCTTATTACTTGGACTTTTAGAGACATTTTACTTCTTATGTGATTTTTATATTAGTTTCGGCTCTGATTTGACCTTTCGTGCTATGGCGTTTTCAAAATGACGTTCAGATTTTCTTCTTATCGTTGCACAATTATTCCTCGTTATTCTGCTTGCATTCCTGTTTACTGTTGTACCTTGATTTCTGTACTTTTTCCATACGTTTCCATCTTCTTTTCTCTTCTCTGAAACTCTCGTTAAACCAAAGGCTCTCTCTGCATTATGACTCTTTACACCTCTTCTTAGGTACGAACCTTGTTGTAACCTCCAGGCAATATATAGCGAGGTCCTGTTGGTTCCCTGTGCCACTGGTTTCCAGTTAATAAGTCTCTCATCCCTTCTTAGTCTCCTCTTATGTAATTTAGTTTATTGTTAGAAGCTCTTCAGTTGTCTGCCCCACACTTCTACAAGCATAAAAAGTCAGCATTGTGGTCCCCAGTTCCTACTGGTAGCCCAGACCAAATCGAGGTGGTCCGTCGCCTGCCCTCACTCTTGTGGCTTCTTTGACATAAAGGTTATGAATTCTTCCATTACTGCCTATTCAGTTTTGGTCTTCATGTTTTTGACCCTCTATATCGATTCCTCTTCTCCCAGTCTACTTCTTGTAATTGAATTCACTTGTCATCAGAAGTTTTGCTATAGTTTTACGTGCTATATAAGCCGGGATTTCTAGAATTTGTGTTACTGTTCTGATGTTCTCTTTATACTCCAGATTAAGTCTTCTGTACTTCTCTTCCTTGAAGTTACCAATGGTCATATTTCCTAAATCTTCGAAGCTCCACTATTGCCACCATACCTTCTCCTCTGATCTCTCCTGCTCTTATCACTATGACATACTCTTAAGGGAATATAGCAAACATGCCAGAAAATTTCGTGTATGTGTGTACCACCTATGTGAAGTTGCCGGGTTCACTCTCTCATGGCTATAATTATGGGTCTTATCGTTCGTCTTCTTGAACCTATGTATAGATACTACCTCTACAAATTCGTTCTAATACTTAATAAATAATTTCTAACATCCATATAATTCATCTGAGTTTTCAACTTCCAGCTATGATCTCGTGTTCCTATTTCCAATCTCTCTATACAATCATCCCTACTCACCCTGTCAATTCCTCTCAATATGTAGTATGTTACCATATCACCCCTTAGTCTACTGTCCTCCACTGTCATCAGGTTCACTTCCCTTATACTCTCTTTAAAGGACATATTCGTTAGCTCTGGGACTAGTCTTTTTGCAAACCTCTCCACTTTCTTCAATTTCTTGACATGCCTGACAAGGCGTGGGTTCCATACTGGCGCTGTATATTCCAGTACAGGCCTGACGTACACGGTGTGAATTGTCGTGAATGACTTCTAGTCTTAGATTTGCCTGGCAAGCCTTTGCTGCAGCAGATATTTGGTTAATGTGCGCCTCAAGTGATATTCTCGGTATATACCCACCTAAGGTGTTTATTATACCAATTATATTATATTGAGTGACATTTGCAGTCTTTTCCACCCTAGCCTGTACTACGTATGCAATCTTTTTTTTCGCACTCTCCTAAATTTCCTAGTTTTTGAAAATGCTGGGGTTAAACTCCAAGAGTAATTTGTCTGACCAGACTTGCGGTTTTTCCTGGTCCATGACAGCTTTCATTCTCATTATTAGTTTCACATCATCTGCGAACAGGGATAACTCTGACTATCCATTCCATTTTGTTTTTCACACAT
>NC_091361.1:7063036-7095536 GCF_038502225.1 Cherax quadricarinatus | reverse complement strand
AGCTTCTGCACCACTCTCCTGTGAGGAACTGTGTCGAAGGCCTTCATGCAGTCCAAGAAGATGCAATCAACCTACCCCTCTCTCTCGTGTCTTACTTCTGTTACTTTATCATAAAACTCCAGTAGGTTTGTGACACAGGATTTACCTTCCATAAAACCGTGCTGGTTGGCGTTTATGCTCTTGTTCCGTTCCGTTCCGTTCCAGGTGTGTGTGTGTGTGTGTATGGGTATGTGTACTCACCTCACCTAATTGTACTCACCTAATTGTGGTTGCAGGGGTCGAGACTCAGCTCCTGGCCCCGCCTCTTCAATGATCGCTACTAGGTCCTCTCCCTCTCTGCTTTCTGAGCTTTGCCATACCTCTTCTAAAAAATATGTATGGTTCCTGCCTCCACTACTTCACTTGCTAGGCTATTCCACTTCCTGACGACTATATGACTGAAGAAATACTTCCTAACGTCCCTGTGACTCGTCTGAGTCTTCAGCTTCCAGTTGTGACCCCTTGTTTCTGTGTCCCCTCTCTGGAACATCTTATCTCTGTCCACCTTGTCTATTCCCCGCAGTATCTTGTATGTCGTTATCATGTCTCCCCTGACCCTTCTGTCCTCCAGTGTCGTCAGTCCGATTTCCCTCAAGCTTTCCTCATACGGCATTCCCCTGAGCTCTGGGACTAGCCTTGTTGCAAATCTTTGTACTTTCTCTAACTTCTTGACGTGCTTGACCAGGTGTGGGTTCCAGACTGGTGCTGCATACTCCAGTATGGGCCTGACATACACAGTGTACAGTGTCTTGAACGATTCTTTACTAAGGTATCGGAATGCTATTCTCAGGTTTGCCAGGCGCTCGTATGCTGCCGCACTTATTTGGTTGATGTGTGCCTCCGGTGACGTGCTCGGTGTTATGGTCACCCCAAGGTCTTTCTCCCTGAGTGAGGTCTGTAGTCTTTGTCCACCTAGCCTATACTCTGTCTGCGGTCTTCTTTGCCCCTTCCCAATCTTCATGACTTTCCATTTGGCAGGATTGAATTCGAGAAGCCAGTTTCTGGGCCACATGTCCAGCCTGTCCAGGTCTCTTTGCAGTCCTGCCTCATCCTCGTCTGATTTAATTCTTCTCATCAGCTTCACATCATCTGCGAATAGGGACACTTCAGAGTCTATTCCTTCCATCATGTCGTTCGCATATATCAAAAATAGCACTGGTTCTAGAACTGACCCCTGTAAGACCCCGCTCGTCACAGGCGCCCACTGTGATACCTATTCACGTACCATGACTCGTTGTTGCCTCCCTATCAGGTATTCCCTGATCCATTGCAGTGCCCTCCCTGTTATATGCGCCTGATCCTCCAGCTTCTGCACTAATCTCTTGTGGGGAACTGTGTCAAAGGCCTTCCTGCAGTCTAGGAAAATGCAATCAACCCACCCCTCTCTCTCGTGTCTTACTTCTGTTACCTTGTCATAAAACTCCAGGAGGTTTGTGATACAAGATTTGCCTTCCATGAACCCATGCTGGTTTTCATTAATAATCTTGTTGCGTTCCAGGTGTTCCACCACTCTCCTCCTGATAATCTTCTCGAAGACTTTGCACACAATACATGTCAGAGACACAGGTCTGTAGTTTAGTGCCTCATTTCTATTTCCTTTCTTAAGTATGGGGACTACATTTGCTGTCTTCCATTTCTCAAGTAGTTGCCCAGTTTCAAGGGATGTGTTGAATATTGTGGTTAGGTGCATGCACAGTATCTCTGCTCCTTCTCTAACGACCCATGGGAAGATGTTGTCCGGTCCCATCGCCTTTGAGGTTCAAGGTCACTTAGCAGCTTCTGCACCTCCTCGGTTGTTCGTATGTCATCCAACACTTGTTGGTATATTCCCTCTTGATGTTCCCTTCTGTGCTGTCTTCCCAGAGCCCTTCCTGTCTCTATTGTAAAAACTTCCTTAAATCTCCTGTTCAGCTCCTCACATACCTCCTGATCATTTCTTGTGAGTTCTCCACCTTCTGTCCTCAATCTGATCACCTGGCCTTTGACTGTTGTCTTCCTCCTGATGCGGCTATACAACAGTTTCGGGTCAGTCTTGATTTTCGATGCTGTTATTTTCATACTGTCGCTGGGCCTCCCTCCTTACCTGTGCATACTCGTTCCTGGCTCTGCGACTGATCTCCCTATTTTCATGTGTTCTGTGCCTTCTGTACTTTTTCCATTCTCTGTTGCACTTTGTTTTCGCCTCCTTACACCGTCGGGTAAACCAGGGGCTCGTTCTGGTCTTCCCATTGTTTCTGTTGCCCTTGGGAATAAACCTTTCCACTGCCTCCTTGCATTTTGTTGTTACATATTCCATCATTTCATTCACTGGTTTTCCTGCTAGTTCTCTGTCTCATGGAACCTCCTGCAGGAAGTTCCTCAACCCTATGTAGTCCCCTCTTTTATAGTCAGGCTTTTCCCATTCAACTCCTGTTACTCTCCACTTGCAACTCTACTATGTATTTAAAGCACAGAACCACGTGGTCACTAGCTCCTAGGTGACTCTCATTTGTGATGTCCTCAATGTCTGAACTGCCCAGGGTGAACATAAGATCCAATCTTACTGGTTCATCCTCCTCTCTCACTCTGGTAGTGTCCTTAACATGTTGGTGCATGAAGTTTTCCAGCACAACATCCAACATCTTGGCTCTCCATGTTTCGGGACCCCCATTAGGCTCCAGGTTTTCCTAGTCAATCTCCCTGTAGTTGAAATCCCCCATAACCAGCAACTTTGCTCTGCTGGAGTGAGCTCTTCTTGCCACCTCAGCAATTGTGTCCACCATTGCTCTGTCGCTCTCTTCATGTTCCTCTTTTGGCGTCCTGTAGTTCTGTGGTGGATTATACATCACTGCAATGACCACCTTGTGCTCCCCAGACTAAAGTGTACCTACTATGTAGTCCCTTTCTCCTGTCTCGTATATGCTTCCCATTTTCTCGAATTTCCAATCGTTTTTTACGAGCAGAGCAACCCCCTCCCCCCCCCTGCCCCTTCTATCTTTCCTCATGATCTGGTATCCTGGTGGGAAGATTGCATCTGTTATTGTCTCTGTGAGTTTTGTTTCTGTAACTGCTATGATGTCTGGGGACTTCTCATTGATTCTTTCTTGCCATTCCTCATATTTATTCGTTAATCTATCTGCATTTGTGTACCAAACCTTCAACTTCTGTTTTAATACTGTAACTGTGGTCCTGGGGGAATACTAGGGTTGGGAGAGCAGGAGCCCTGGTGGGGGCCTGTGGGGGGTTGCAGTGGAGGTGGAGGAAGAGCTCCCATAGGGGGTTGCTGTAGGGGTAAGGTTCGTGATGCGGGGGGTGGGAACAGAGGGATCGGTGTGTGATGGTTGGTTTGGATTGTTCAGTTGCCTTGGGGGTGTCGTGGCTGGAGTCCTGCAGGTGTTTTTGGGGGATGTGCTTGTCCTTCCACCTGTTCCTGGGTTATTCTGCTCTCCTTTTTCATTTCCTCCCATTCCTCCTTTCGTTTTAGCACTCTCTCTTTCAGTATCATCTTTTCCTCCTGTGTTCTGTCTCGATCGAGGTACACACCTTCATGATACCTTCAATCGCTTTTTTCTCCTCCTGCTTTCTTTCCTCATAAGTTTCCCCTTTAGCTTGGTCTAGCCCATAGACGAAAACTGATCTCTCCCTTCCATCTCCCACTGTGACTCCCATTGCATCCTCTGAGGTGTTTTAGTTCCTTCCGGTGGAGTGTTCCTTCCTTCAGTCCCTTCCCTAGCTGTGGCCCCTATGCTCATTGGTTTGTCCTTCCTGCTCACCTGTTCCTGGCCCCCACAAGTGTCTGGTATGGTCCCTGCACATGTCCTAGTTCCTTCAATGTCTTCCAACCTCTCATTCTGTCCTCGTGTGCTCCCTGTCTTTGTTTTGGCCCCATGTGGGTTTGACAGGACCTCTGCATACAGTTTAGCTTCCATGTTCCCTTCAGACCCGTTGTCTGTGTCTGATGTAGACATTGCTGATGCTACTTCTGTAATATATTTGTCTCTAGGCTGTTTAAGATGTCTCAGCTCCTCTTCTAATCTCTGTATCTTGGCTTCTGCTACTGTGGCATGTTGCTTCCATCTTCTGGATTCTGCTGTTAACCTCTCCTCCATCTTTCTTGTAAGCTCATATAGCCTCCTTCCCCAATCTTCCTCCCTTTTTTTGAGCTCTCCCTCCCAGTCCTCCCTCCCAGATTCGTCCTTCGGGCCCTTTGTTCTCATCCTAGTTCTAGGTTGCCCCAGTGCTCCACAGAAGGAAGGGGGAGAGATGGTTAGGGGGAGGGGAATAGATGGTTAGGGGGAGTGGGGATGGATGGTCATGGGTGAGGGGGAGGATGGTTATTGGAGGGGAGAGGTGGTTGGGGGAGGGGTTAGATGGTTTGGGGGAGGGGTTAGATGGTTTGCGGAGGGGTAGGTGCCTAGGGGGAGGGGGAGAAGTGGTTAAGGGAAGGGGGAGTATGTGTTTGTGTCAAGTGTATATGTGCTTGTGTATGTACTCACCTAATTGAGGTTGCAGGGGTCGAGACTTAGCTCCTAGCCCCGCTTGTGCTTGTGTATGTGTGTGTGCATGTGTGGGAGAGAGAAGGATGGAATTAAGGGTGGGAGGGAGGGAGAGGGAGAGAAGGATGAGTGAGCCTTAGAAGCGGGGGAGGTGTGTGTGTGTGTATTCACCTAGTGCAGGTGTGTGTGTACTCACCTATTTGTACTCACCTATTTGTGGTTGCAGGGGTCGATTCACAGCTCCTGGCCCCGCCTCTTCGCTGATTGCTACTAGGTCCTCTCTCTCCCTGCCCCATGAGCTCTATCATACCTCGCCTTAAAACTATGTATGGTCCCTGCCTCCACCACATCACTTTCTAGGCTATTCCATGGCCTGACTACTCTATGACTGAAGAAATACTTCCTAACATCCCTTTGATTCATCTGATTCTTCAACTTCCAATTGTGACCTCATGTGTCTGTGTCCCATCTCTGGAACATCCCGTCTTTGTCCACCTCATCTATTCTGCGCAGTATTTTATATGTCGTTATCATGTCTCCCCTGACCCTCCTGGCCTCCAGTGTCGTCAGGCCGATTTCCCTCAACCTTTCTTCATAGGACAATCCCCGTAGCTCTGGGACTAGTCTTGTTGCAAACCTTTGCACTTTCTCTAATTTCTTGACGTGCTTGACTAGGTGTGGATTCCAAACTGGTGCTGCATACTCCAGTATGGGCCTGACGTAGATGGTATACAGAGTCTTAAACGAATCCTTACTGAGGTATCGGAACGCTATCCATAGGTTTGCCAGGCGCCCGTATACTGCAGCAGTTATCTGATTGATGTGCGCCTCAGGAGATATGCTCGGTGTTATACTCACCCCCAGATCTTTTTCCATGAGTGAGGTTTGCAGTCTTTGGCCATCTGAACTATATTGTGTCTGCGGTCTTCTTTGCCCTTCCCCAATCTTCATGACTTTGCATTTGGCAGGGTTAAATTCAAGGAGCCAGTTGCTGTGCTGGACCAGGCTTGTAGCCTGTCCAGGTCTCTTTGTAGTCCTGCCTGATCCTCGTCCGATTTGATTCTTCTCATTAACTTCACATCATCTGCAAACAAGGACACTTCTGAGTCTATCCCTTCCGTTATGTCGTTCACGTATACCAAGAACAGCACAGGTCCTAGGACTGACCCCTGTGGAACCCCGCTTGTCACAGGCGCCCACTCTGACACCTCGTCGCGTACCATGACTCGTTGTTGCCTCCCTGTCAGATATTCTCTGATCCATTGCAGTGCCTTTCCTGTTATGTGTGCCTGGTCCTCTAGCTTTTGCAGTAACCTCTTGTGAGGAACTGTGTCGAAGGCCTTCTTGCAGTCCAAAAATATGCAGTCGATCCACCCCTCTCTCTCTTGTCTTACTTCTGTCACCTTGTCATAAAACTCTAGTAGGTTTGTGACACAGGATTTTCCTTCCCTGAAACCGTGCTGGTTGTCAATTATACACTTGTTTCTTGTGTGTGTGTGTATGTGTGTATATGTGTGTGTTCGTGTGTATGGGGGAGGTCTGAGGGGGAAATACTGCTAATACATACCAGTAATTCTGTGTTATAAAAAGCAGAAATTGGTACTAGGGTCTAAAGCTTCTATGAGTGTCTACCCTTGTGTGTGTGTATGTGTGGTAGGGGAGGGATTGTTGTGATTGAAAGATCTGTTATGCCTCTCTGTCTTGTAGGCTCAAATCTAGTCCCAGCTGTCTTTCCTAGTATTGCTACTCTCTCCACTTATTTTCCTTCCTGGATTTAAGTATCAATTACTGCTGGTTATTATCCTATTCCTTGCTCACATTGAGAGAGGACTTCCTAGCTTCCTAAGTATTCATACTGCTAATAACTACTGGTAGTAGTACTATGCTACCCCTCGCTAGTCTGCTGTCCTCACACTCTCGTCAACACTATCTTCACTTTATCTATGCTATTTCTTCTCTAATTCTGGTAATAGCTTGCAGGAGTGAGTGACCAGTATCTAACAGTGATGCAAGACCAGAATCCAGAGCCAACATGCAACCACAGTAGGTGAGCAATACTTGCGCTGGCAGCTGTGCAGTGACAAGTTGCCAGATGTTGATGACGTAGTCGTCGTACATAGGCCTTCTATCACTATTTTGGAGATCCTTCACCCGTGATGTATATAACCATATACGCTCATACATCTCGCATTCCTCACGTGATTTCACTTTTCACTTATGACAGTATACACTTCACATTATATACACTTCACTTTATATGTATAGTGGCACACAACTTGTTGTGACATCACTGCTTCAGCAGGCCTACTCTACCACTTTCCCTATTTTATGTTTTATTTTTCCTTTCTCCTTTTGCTTATTAACGTTTTCCCTCTCACTGTATGGTGCCCCACATTTCACTTGTTATGCAAACCCTGGTTATTCTTGAACACCCTATTCCATACTCACTTTGATCTTTGTATATTTGAATCTGTGTGGCAACAGGTGCCTACTGCCCCTAACGGTTTGGCACTTTGAAATATTAATGATTTCAGGCTTCCTCTCGACTTTTTTTTAACTAATAACTTTAGTTATCACTCGTAAGATTGTTCACTGATGTTGTCACTACCACTGATTACTGCTAGCAGTTACTGCTCACCTTAAAAACACTAAGGTTCTCGGAGCCTTGTGCACCCACGTCTGCGTGACATGTATGTGTGTGTGTGTGTGTGTGTGTGTGTGTGTGTGTGTGTGTGTGTGTGTGTGTGTGTGTGTGTGTGTGTGTGTGTGTGTGTGTGTGTGTGTGTGTGTGTGTGTGTGTGTGTGTGTGTGTGTGTGTGTGTGTGTGTGTGTGTGTGTATGTGTGTGTGTGTGTGTGTGTGTGTGTGTGTGTGTGTGTGTGTGTGTATGTGTGTGTGTGTACTCACCTAATTGTACTCACCTAATTGTGGTTGCAGGGGTCGAGACTCAGCTCCTGGCCCCGCCTCTTCACTGATCGCTACTGGATCCTCTCTCTCTCTGCTTCCTGAGCTTTGTCATACCTCTTCTTAAAACTATGTATGGTTCCTGCCTCCACTACTTCACTTGCTAGGCATTTCCACTTGCTGACAACTCTATGACTGAAGAAATACTTCCTAACGTCCCTGTGACTCGTCTGAGTCTTCAGCTTCCAGTTGTGACCCCTTGTCCCTGTGTCCCCTCTCTGGAACATCCTATCTCTGTCCACCTTGTCTATTCCCCGCAGTATCTTGTATGTCGTTATCATGTCTCCCCTGACCCTTCTGTCCTCCAGTGTCGTCAGTCCGATTTCCCTTAACCTTTCCTCGTACGACATTCCCTTGAGCTCTGGGACTAGCCTTGTTGCAAACCTTTGTACTTTCTCTAACTTCTTGACGTGCTTGACCAGGTGTGGGTTCCAGACTGGTGCTGCATACTCCAGTATGGGCCTAACATACACAGTGTACAGTGTCTTGAACGATTCCTTATTGAGGTATCGGAACGCTATTCTCAGGTTTGCCAGGCGCCCGTATGCTGCAGCGGTTATTTGGTTGATGTGTGCCTCCGGTGATGTACTCGGTGTTATGGTCACCCCAAGGTCTTTCTCCCTGAGTGAGGTCTGTAGTCTTTGTCCACCTAGCCTATATTCTGTCTGCGGTCTTCTTCGCCCCTCCCCAATCTTCATGACTTTGCATTTGGCTGGATTGAATTCGAGGAGCCAGTTACTGGACCACATGTCCAGCCTCTCCAGGTCTCTTTGCAGTCCTGCCTCATCCTCGTCCGATTTAATTCTTCTCATCAACTTCACGTCATCTGCGAACAGGGACACTTCAGAGTCTATTCCTTCCATCATGTCGTTCACATATATCAAAAATAGCACTGGTCCTAGAACTGACCCCTGTGGGACCCCGCTCGTAACAGGCGCCCACTGTGATACCTCTTCACGTACCATGACTCGTTGCTGCCTCCCTGTCAGGTATTCCCTTATCCATTGCAGTGCCCTTCCTTTTACGTGTGCCTGATCCTCCAGCTTCTGCACTAATCTCTTGTGGGGAACTGTGTCAAAGGCCTTCCTGCAGTCTAGGAAAACGCAATCTACCCAACCCTCTCTCTCGTGTCTTACTTCTGTTACCTTGTCATAAAACTCCAGGAGGTTTGTGATACAAGATTTGTCTTCCATGAACCCATGCTGGTTTTCATTTATAATCTTGTTCCTTTCCAGGTGTTCGACCACTCTCCTTCTGATAATCTTCTCCATGACTTTGCACACAATACATGTCAGAGACACAGGTGTGTGTGTGTGTGTGTGTGTGTGTGTGTGTGTGTGTGTGTGTGTGTATGTGTGTGTCAGTGTGTGTCAGTGTGCGTGCCTGAAAGGGTGTGAGAGAGGATGGTGGGTATAGGGCATGAGGATGTGTGTCAACATTTCTGGAGGTTGGTGAAGGCCTCACGGAGCGGGCCACTGAACAAACATGAGCATCATAACAGGCTGGGACATCGTGTGTTCCTTCCCAGATAGTCTTCCCCAACACTAACAATAAATTTTAATTTCTTTAGAGGTAATCTGGGCTGAGGTAAATTTTAACTTTTGCATGATCTAGTACACCTATAAATATTGGAATTTTTATAAAGACTATGTAAAACATTAAAATAATAGAAAGTGTTTATTGGTTTTCAATTTAAGTTTTCATAATTCATTCAAACTTATTATCCCTTGTATCCACAAGATGCATTGATGGTGTTTTCTGTTATTCTCGCCTTATTTGCTCAAATGATAAAAATTATGTGCTGCTGCTTTGTGGTATATTTTCTACAAGAATTTTTCTGGAATTCTTTGGATTCGCTATTTTGTCCTAATTTATATTAGCTAATGCAATTAAATATAACATCACAAATGAAAAACAAATGCAAGAATGTCTTGACTAAATGATTGACCTGTTAATACTTGGCACCTTAAGCAAGTCTACTTACTAAACTTGTAGTTTGGAAGAAGCTCTATCTGAAAAAAATAGCAAATAGATTTTTTTTCTGTTATTTATTGAGAAAATGTCATTAATGTCATATGAAAAATTTCCATAAATTCCTTCGGGGATTTAAAATACGCTCATTCGCGACTAAGTTTCATTTTTGGTCATGAGAACCCAAATAATAATGCTCATTTTCAATGTTGATAACCACAACAGGCTTTTATGTGCCAATGAAATGGTAAACAAAACATGCAAGAATTAACTTGCATACATTGCTGTTTAATAAATATATTAGGAAATTTGGCCTGTGTGAGTTGGATGTAAAGTGAACAATACTGATAACATCATAAGTGAAGAGATTGACGAAAAACTTTCAATGTTGTTTTTGAGTAAATTTACATGTCTTATCTGATGAAAATTTATTTTCATCCACTTGAATTCTGCTCATTTGTTTCACATTGTCTGCAGACAGCAGCACCTCTGTATCTATCATTTCGGTCATTTCATTCACATATACCAGAAACAGAACTGGATGCGCCCCTTCAATACATTAAATGTCGTAAAGGCAATGAACTTCACAGTTACCTTTCAGTTACCTTGCCAAGTGTAACCATTAATCAAAACCTACATGTAAAGGTAGTGGACACGGTAATCACTGAGCCCTAAACAAGGACTGAAGTGCCTTTAGATGGATTCCAAAAATGAGTGTTAGTGGTTTGTGGTACGTGACCTCTCAATGATTACATTCTTTCTTCTACTACTCTACACCTTTCCTACCGACAAGAAATAAGTGTCCATACTGTTGCTTGATCCTCGCATTGTTTCCGACTATGGAACAGAACTCTTCCTCAAGCTGAGGGACTGACAACCTGAAATTTATGTCTTCAGTGGTGATGGACTGATTAGATGGTCTTTACATCACTACTGCTCCTGCCTACTTTCTGTACTCGACTGAAGAAGCCTACTGTGTAGGCGAAACATTTTGGAATAAAGATGCCTAACTGTTACCTATGTGTCTTACCAATATACTTCTAGAAGTATATTGTTAACATGCTGTTATCCATATGGTGAAGAATAAAGACATGGAGATTCTGTGACTGTTGCTGAAGTAGTTATGAACACCGTTCTGTCGATTTCCATGCTTCAGATGAACTAGAAAAAGAGTTACTGAATATACTAGAATTACTCCACATACCATTATTGAACCATCAGTGATTGTTTCACTAAATCATGGGTCTCCAATCTCCAAACTGCGGTACGTGGGCCACATGCGGCCCACCACAAGATTTTACGCGGCTCACGAGAACTTGAAATATTTATAAATAGTAATACTTATGAATCCTCATTTTCAATCACTTCAGTCACTTAAAGTTCAAAATTTTGTTGCTTGTAACAATTTATTTGTCAAAATTTGTTCAAATTTTAGTTCTAATCTTTTCATTTTTCTGATATACAATTTAGATATGGATGGAAAAAGAAAACGAACAGTTCCGCCTGTTTAATGGAGAATGGGGGATGAAGTACTTCTTTGTAAAAGTAGGTAATAAAGCCTTGTCTCGTATACCACGAAATTGTTGCAGTTTTGAAAAATACAGTGTTTGTCGGCACTGTGAGACCAAACATAAACCAAGTTATTCCAAATGCACAGGAACACTGCGTTCGGAAAAAAACTGAATGAAAGAAAAGCAGGTTGCTCTCCCAATAAGTTTTTTTTCGCAGAAGAGAGTTGAAAATAAAGTTTTATCCAGGGCCAGTCACCGATGGAGATCTGATCAAAGAGTGTAGGACGGAAACAGTGGGAGAGTTTTGCACAGAAAAGCAAATCTGTTCAAAATCCTCAGTCTTGCGCCAAATACTGTTATTCGTAGAATTGAGGATATAGGAAGCAATATATTTCATGAAACTGCAGACAAAGCACGAAATTTTCAGTTTTATTCTCTAGCACTTGATGAATATAATGATATGAGGGACATATCACAATCCCAAGTATTCATCCGTGGCGTCGACAATAAATTTAATGTCACACTAGAATTAGTATCAGTGCACTGCACGCACAGCACAGGAACCGGAGAACACATCTTCAAGAAACTGCCAAAAAAAAAAAAAAAAAAAAATGTGTGTGTGTGTGCGTGTGTGTGTGTGTGTGTGTGTGTGTGTGTGTGTGTGTGTGTGTGTGTGTGTGTGTGTGTGAGATTGTGTGTGTGTGTGTGTGTGTGTGTGTGTGTGTGTGTGTATGTGTGTGTATGTGTGTGTGTATGTGTGTGTATGTGTGTGTTTGTGTGTGTGTGCCTGCAGCGGAATAAACTGTAATGCATGAGAACTGATGTAGGAAAGGACATGTATGGGATGAAGAAAGATTTTCTTGGACAAATCACACAAGCTTGTAAGGATAGTGGATTCTCAAAACCCATATTTCTGCAGTGTATTTTTTAGCAGCAAGTATTGTGGGGAAAATATGTGGATATGTCTTGTGTTCTGCAACTTGTTATTTCAATTTTAAATTTTAGTCTATCTCACGTGATTAATCATCGCCAGGTTCGTGATTTTCTGAAAGAAACTGCGTTCGTTGACTTGCCTTATTATACAGAAATTCGATGGCTTAGTTATAGAAAGGCTTTATCACGGTTCTTTCTGCTCACTAAGGAAATTGATTCATATCTCACAGAAGAATCGACCAGAATAACTTTTATCAAACGGTGACTGGCTTTGGAAATTGGAATTTTTTGCAGACGTGACAAGTAACGTGAATCAAATAAATCTGACTTTACACGTTGAAACACTGATTTGTGATCTATTCACGAATATTAAGGCATTCAGGGCAAAGTTGATGCTATGTGAAGGACAGGTGACAGTTTCTAACTCAGTTCATTTCTCATCATTTGCAACAAAAATCATTAATATTTTGCAAAACCAATTTCAGAAACGATTTTCTGATCTTGATGGAAAAACATATGAAATAAAGCTGTTTCAATATCTGTTTGACTGCTGTTTTGAAACACTTCCCAGTCAGTTTCAAATGATCTCCAATCAGATAACATGCTGAAAGAAAAAAAATAAAGAAAGATATCTGATCCAATTTTATAAATCTTTACCACCTGAATAGTTTCCAAACTTGAAGTGGTTTGCTTGTGGATTCGTATCAGTTTTTGGTACAATCTACCTTTGTCAACGAACGCTTTCAAAATGAAGTATGTTAAGTTCAAATATCACAAATTTATCCGATGAGCATTTGAAGTCTATTTTAATAATTGGCTCCTCCAACTTGAAACCTCATTTCAGCAATATTTTGAAATTAAAAAGAACAGTTCCATCTATTCCATTAATCTTGGGCAAATTAATCTTGCGTCAGCTTCTCTCATCTCAGTTGAGTAATTGATTATACTCTCAGAGAATTAACTTATCATTTCTCAGTGTAATCATAGTATTGTGTCTTCGTAATTGTCACATTTCTCTTTTGTTCTGAATCATGTCATGCTAATTACAGAAAAGATCCAAATAAAACTTATTCATTCATTTTTTTTATTTATAAGACTGATTTTTTTTTCTTTGGCCCGCCAAAATGTGTAAAATATATGATGTGGCTCTCGTAGTGAGAAGTTTAGAGACCCGGCACTAAATTACACTGGAGAGTGAAGTTGGAAGCCGTGGACAAATCACTGAATCTCTGCTGCAACAGGACACTTCAACTATGCTAAAAATGCTCAGTTCTCTCTCCAAATGATGCGGAAAGTGTCTTGTTTGCATCTATGGTTATATAAGACTTTTGCCGAGAAAGAGAATCACACACTGCGAAGGATTGAGAGTCTATGGGGTGGACTTGAAACTGCCCTTGTGACTGAACACCAGAAGTAAAGACATGACAGATAGTGTTCAGTAAGAATGGATGTACACTAGTCACGCTTCAGCAGCAGTTCACAAAGCAATGTCATTACCTGCGGACAGACAACTCTCTACAAGTTCTCTTCATAAGAAATTTGGGATGAAATGAGAGGATCAGGATACGAGAGAAATTAAAATAAATTCATGGTCACTCTCCAGACGCACAATTCATTTGATCGTGAGACAAAGTGAAGAATGGGCTACGAACCTGTGAAACCGGAAATGAAAATAGACAAACAGGTGGTTCAAATTAACTTATCGGTATTAGAGGTCAACACTTCCTATCTCTCTGTTTGTCTCTGTCGCTCTGCCTCTGTTTTTGTCTGTCTGTCTGTCTGTCTGTCTCTCTCTCTCTCTCTCTCTCTCTCTCTCTCTCTCTCTGGATCATTTTATGAGAAAGATAAACAGGCATGAACTGGGGAGAAAAGACAAAATGAACTTGACAAGCCTTATCTCTAAGGCTAAAGTTCAACAGATGCAGCAGGAGTAACTTGTCATTTACGATGACTGGCTTTTTGCATTACACAAGATCTAGGTAGAACGGAACATAGTCACAAGTTTTAAAACACTACATTTTCTTCCTGAGAAACAGATGTGGTATATTTTTGCATTGTGTTTAGGAGATACAGAGAGCTCTAAGTTAAGAATCATGACCACAATCGTCGGCACTGGGAAATAGTCTCATCCGATATTTGGATAGCAGATACTACTAAGGATTACAAAGACTAAGGGGCATTTCTGTCTAATGAAAGGAACTAGAAACAGTTCATTAACCTCCTTGCAAAGTACCTTCAGGTCCAGGGTCATAGTCAGCACTGACAATGCCAAAATACTAATCGTGTCAAAAAGATTGGAATTTTCCCCAAAAGACAGCCCGTCACTGTTGTTACTGAAGATACTTATATATACATCATTTTGATATATCACTAAGATACTTGGATGGTTCATATCTTGCTAAGGAAGGAAAACAGATGTTCAAAGATAGGATAAATACATTCATTGGCCACTTTATTAGGTACAACTGTACAACTTCTCGTTAATGCAAATATCTAATCTGTAAATCACCTGGCAGCAGCTCAGTCCCTAAAATGTGCAGACATGCTCAGGAGATTCAGTCATTCAAACCACACAACAGAATGGGGAAGAAATGTTATCTAAGTGACTATGTTGAATAATTGGCTTAGAGAATACGTATGTGAAGTGATGTACTAAAGGGAACTGTCATTATGACGATTCTGTGAACACTACTGTTAAAAGTGACAGCTCATGGTATTAAGGGAAAATCTCGTGAGTCGAGGCATGACTGATCAGTAGGAAGCAGAGAGTCTGCATAAATGGGGGTAAAGTCTGAGCGGGGATCAGTCATAAGTCTAGGATCAGTTTTAGGCACATTATTGTTGTTCATTTACTTTAATGACCTTGACGATGGAATACCAATTGATATGACCAAATTTGCTGACCAAATAGAAGCAAGCACAATGAAAAAAATCTAAGATGCCACTGCATTGAAAAAGGATTTAGACAAGCTCATGTCGTGGTCAGAAAAGTGCCAGATACTGTTCACGTATAGACAAATGAAAAGTTCTAAAGCACAAGAATGTATAAAATCTTTGTAGCACTTATAAAACTTGACCAAACAGAATGTGAAAAGATCTTGGGAGTTATGGTAACCAGCAACCTGAAAGCACGACAGCCGTGCTTGAGCTTTCGTCATAAAGCTAACAGGTTGCTTGGATTTACATCAAGAAGTATATTCAGTAGGAGTCTATAGGTTATACTACAGCTCTATGCATTATCAGTAACACCTCATCTAGATTATGCAGTTCCTTTGTAGTCTCCATACTACAGAATGGATATAAATTCATTGGAAAAAATACAGAGAAGAATGACAAAATTAATCCACTGCATAAGATATCTTACATACGAAGAAAGATTGAGAGGTTTTAACCTATATTCTATTGTAAGACGTAGAATAAAGGGAGCCATAATTGAAGTATATAAGTGGATGAATTTGGGAGTGTATGTAAAAGAAGGAAATTAAAAGTTGACATAGGACAGAGCAAGGTGATGAGGGTAAAACAAGATTTAAGAAATGAAAGACTGGATATTAGACAGGAGGGAGAAAGTATTGAGGAAGTGTATATTTTCAGATGTTTGGGTCTGGATTTGCCAGCAGATGGGTAAACCAATTAATTGACCAGCAGATGGGTAAACCAGTTAATTGACGACAGGGAAAAAGGTGAGTGGTGCATTTAAGCAACTGTGGAGACAAAAAATGTTATGCGTAGAAGCATATAAGGGAATGTTTGAGAGCATAGTGAGGACAAAGCTCTTATATGGATGTGAAACATAGGTTATAAATGTTGCAGCGATGAGGAGGCTGAAGGCAGTGGAGATGTCGTGTATAAGAGCTATGTGTAGTGTGAATAATATGCAGAGAATTCGTAGCTTGGAAATTAGAAGACGGTGCGTGATTTCAAAAAATATTAGCCAGAGGGCAGAACAGAGGTTGAGATGGTTCGGATATTTAGAAAGGATGTAAGAAAATAGGATGACTTGGAGGTCGGGGTAGGGGTCGTTCTAGAACATTGAATATTGGAGGGAGGGGGTAAAGGACGTTCAGCAAGGGAGTGTGAGCGTGTTAGAGTGGGGGCAAATGGTTTTAATGAATTGACGGTAACTGTTGGAGTGTGAGCAGGGTAAATTATATAACTGGATTCAGGGAAATCGGTTAGCTGGAGCTGAGTACTGGAGGTGAGAAGTACAGTGCCTGCACTATGAAGGACGGGTGGGTTATTTGTAGTTTTGAACTGTAGTATCAGTAACCCTTTGACAAGACAGCAATGGTGAATGATAGTGAAAGTATTTCTTTATGATGTCCACCGTACCTCCACCGAGGTAGGGTGGGTATAATAAAGGACATAATTAAAACACTTCTTTAAACTCTTGGAAACTACCAGTTGAGCACATTTAAACACTAGTGATCTCCTTAGTTACATGACCAGCATTAATGTCAAGAACAAGTAACTTTCCAGCCTAGACCTGACATTATTATTTACCAAGCTACCCACACCACAAACCATTTGTCTCATGCACCTCAAAATTGATGACTTCCTCGACCTTTCTGTTCCACCAAACGAATTGACACACAATGTTGAACGTGTTGATTTCAAATATTTCTGTTTTAAAAATTATTTTCTCAACAGGGTTTTTGACAGCTGATGCGTTTCCCCACTTAGTGCTGTACTAGCGAACATCTCGAAGCCGAGCGGCTTTCCACTATTAATCCCTCTTCACTCACCTGGATCCATTATGTTCACATACTTATCTAAACTCTTAAATACTTCAAAGTTCTTGCTCTCCAGCACAGGCTTAACCACCTTCAAGCCCTCAGTTCAATTTACGCTAGATGGCAGCAACATTTCCTTTCCATGATGTTCTCCTTTTCAACGTTGACCAAGAGCTTTGTTTTAAGTCTACAGAAAACCGACCAACCATCACGATTTTTTCTTCAACGCACCTCGATGCCAAAACTAAGCGTGGAGTAATTATAGGCTTGTTCCTGTATGCCCTCCGTATCTACAATAGTGAATTCCTTGAGGAAAAATGTTCTAACCTCGAACAATTATTTTCAGAGCAACGGTATAATCCCCACTTCATCAGAGACTGCAGACGACCTTCACTTAATATCAGATCATCCACACATGATATCGCCGAGAGAAAATGCATAGCATTTTCTATAAACACTGTTGCCAGACACGTGTACAACATTATTTCCAATATTGCATTTCAAGTATCTAGCACTGCATCCACGGGGATCAAAGACATCAGTAAATGAGACCACCAGGTTCAATTCTCTACCGGGATTAACATAATCCCTTGCAACGATTGCTACCCCAAATATACATAGGCGAAACTTCCAGAGACTTCCATATATTTATTGCTGAACACCAATACACCAGTAGAATGGACGACTTTATGAATTCCTTTCTTTAATCGAAACTCCCACAACAATTTAATTAACAACAGAGACGCATGGTTGAACGCTAAGGAAGATGGCGCCCATAGACGCAGTAACTAGGAAACATCATTCATTTGTATATCCAACTGACTCTTGTTGGTTTAACGGTTATTTATGATTATAATAAAAATAATTACATGTCCGAAAATTTCAACCAGGAAAACAGCTTCTACAGAAGAGCTGAACCTCTTGCGAGGAGACGTCATCATTATCGTGCATAGCAACAGGTAATAGTATGAAGGAACGCTACATTAACCCTAATGGCCCATGCTTGGAGTGTCTTTCTCAAATTCAACCTTTTCTCAGCCGTCAACGTCAATATTCCTGTGGAAAAAGACACATACAGTTTAGAATATTTATTTAAGGTTACATTTCGTCATGAATGGCATCTTCATCTTACAAGAAGTGATGTTCTTGTGGAGGTTACAGCTAGTGTAGTTGATGTTTGATAAATGGTTTGGTGATACTGACATGGGAAAAAAGACACTTATGTACAGAACAGGACATTTATTAGAGAAAACATGTCACCACTAGTGGTTTCTTCAGTCCTATTGAAGAAGACACTCTTTATTATCTCTCAAGTAAGGAGAAAGCGGAAAGTGGGGACAGACGAACAATATTAAAGGAAAGATGTGTCTGCTATTACATGTGGTCTCCGGTAGCGAAGGTCATTATCAATATGGCAGTCTTCTGAACACTATACATGCTGCGCTAAGGAATTTTATTTTGGTTTGAGAAAAGATCGAATACAAATGATCAGAAATGAATGAACAGGAAGCTCAAACATCCTTAAGGAGAGAGGAAAGGGTTGAGGGTTATCATATGAATCAATATAGTAATTAAACAGGTTGACGGATTAAAGCAAAATAAGTCCCTAGGACCCATTAACTTTTATTCAAGGGTTCTTAAAAAGTGCAAGACGGAACTTAGTGAACCACTGACTAAATTTTTTAATGTATCTCTCTAAACAGGTGTAATTTATGATATGTGACAGATGGCTAATGTAATTCCTATTTTTAATGCAGGGAATACGTATTTACTTTAAATTGTCACCCAGTACCCCTCCCCTCAGTTGTAGGCAAACTATTAGAGAGAGTTATATCCGATATTTTTAAAACAGATCGTTAAAAGCATAATTTGGTTCATAATACTCATCGTGGATTTACGAAGAACCATTCCTGAGTAACTAATTTACAGACTCATCAGTTAAGCATATCAGGTGGTTGATCATGATAAAGAATCCAATATTGTTTTTAGGTTTTGAGTAAGTCTTTTCATAGAGTACCGCACAAAAGACCGTTAAAGTGGCAGCTTATATTATTGGGGAAAAAATCCTGACATGGGTCGAGGCATGACTGGTGAATAGTAAGTAGAGTCTGCATAAATAGGGTGAAATCAGGGTGGGAACCAGTCACAAGTCACAATCCACAAAAACCAGTTTTAGGCTCATTATTGTTCATAACTTAAGCTAAATCCTTAGGTACTTTCAAATATATGTTACATACAAATGCATGAGTGAGAGGGGATGTAAAGCTTTGAGAATGGGTTAGGCAAATATTTTTCTTAGAGGGTTTGGGTTTCAGAAAGACCTGCCTAGTATTGGTAAGTAGACCTGCATCCTGCCTGCCAGCAATCACAACAATAAAAAAAATGTTTGAATAAAGAGTATAGAAAGCTGACAAGTTGATAAATGAGACAGTTGTGTATAGTTTGAGTATATTATGGAAACGTTTCGCCAGTCAGTGGTTTCAGTCCACTGCAGAGAAAAGTGGAAGATGAGGAGCTTGAGGATTACCGCAAGAATAGTTCTGTAGATCTCTTCTCCAGGGTGAGGGACTGACCACCTCAACTCTTCTCCAGGCTGAGGGACTAAACACCTCAACTCTTCTCCAGGCTGAGGGACTGACCACCTAAACCTTTCTCTAGGCTGAGGGACTGACCACGTCAATTCTTCTCCAGACTGAGGGACTAACCACCTCAACTCTTCTCCAGGCTGAGGGACTGACCACCTCAATCTTCTCCAGGCTGAGGGACTGACCACCTGAACTCTTCTCCAGGCTGAAGGACTGGCCACCTTAACCCTTCTCTAGGCTGAGGAACTGACCACCTCAACTCTTCTCCAGGCTGTTTACCTGGAGCTTACCTGGAGAGAGTTCCGGGGGTCAACGCCCCCGCGGCCCGGTCTGTGACCAGGCCTCCTGGTGGATCAGAGCCTGATCAACCAGGCTGTTACTGCTGGCTGCACGCAATCCAACGTACGAGCCACAGCCCGGCTGGTCAGGTACCGACTTCAGGTGTTTGTCCAGTGCCTGCTTGAAGACAGCCAGGGGTCTATTGGTAATCCCCCTTATGTATGCTGGGAGGCAGTTGAACAGTCTCGGGCCCCTGACACTTATTGTATTGTCTCTTAACGTGCTAGTGACACCTCTGCTTTTCATTGGGTGGATGTTGCATCGTCTGCCTGCCGAGTCTTTTGCTTTCGTTGTGAGTGATTTTTGTGTGCAAGTTCGGTACTAGTCTCTCTAGGATTTTCCAGGTGTATTTAATCATGTATCTCTCTCGCCTGCGTTCCAGGGAGTACAGGTTCAGGAAATTCAAGCGCTCCCAGTAATTGAGGTGTTTTATCTCAGTTCTAGGTCAGCAATTTCACCTGCCTTGAAAGGTGCTGTCAGTGTACAGCAATATTCCAGCCTAGATAGAACAAGCGACCGGAAGAGTGACATCATGCTGTGGGACTGACCACCTCAACTCTTCTCCAGGCTGAGGGACTGACCACCTAAATTCTTCTCCAGGCTGAGGGACTAACCATCTCAACTCTTCTCCAGGCTGAGGGACTGACCACCTCAACTCTTCTCCAGGCTGAGGGACTGACCACCTCAGTTCTTCTCCAGGCTGAGGGATTAACCACCTCAACTCTTCTCCAGGCTGAGGGACTCACCACCTAAGTTCTTCTCCAGGCTGAGGGACTAACCACCTCAACTCTTCTCCAGGCTGAGGGACTAACCACCTCATCTCTTTTCCAGGCTGAGGGACTGACCACCTCAATTCTTCTCCAGGCTGAGGGACTAACCACCTCAGTTCTTCTCCAGGCTGAGGGACTAACCACCTGAACTCTTCTCCAGGCTGAGGGACTAACCACATCATCTCTTCTCCAGGCTGAGGGATTGACCGCTTCAACTCTTCTCCAGGCTGAGGGACTAACCACCTCAATTGTTCTACAGGCTGAGGGACTAATCACCTCAACTCTTCTCCAGGCTGAGGGACTAACCACCTCATCTCTTCTCCAGGCTGAGGGACTGACCACCTAAACTCTTCTTCTGGCTGAGGGACTTTCCACCTCAGTTCTTCTCCAGGCTGAGGGACTAACCACCTCAACTCTTCTACAGGCAGAGGGACTGATCACCTCAGCTCTTCTCCAGGCTGAGGGACTGACCACCTCAACTCTTCTGCAGGGTGTGCGACTGACCACCTCAACTCTTCTCCAAGCTGAGGGACTGACCACCTCAACTACTCCGTTATGGGAAACTGAAGGAGATAATAACTAGCACAGGGTACACTACAAACTCCAATCATACAATAGAGCGGAAAAATAATGTGAGGGACCTTGGAGTGGTAATGTCTGAGGATCTCGCATTCAAGGGTCACAACAGTGCCACGATCACAACTGCGAAGAAAAGATAGGATGGATAATGAGAACGTTCAAAACAAGACACGACAACCCAATGATGATCCTTTTCAAATCACTTGCTCTCTCTAGGCCGGAATACTGCTGTACATTATCATCTCTGTTCAAAGCAGGTGAAATTGCAGATCTAAAGAGTGCAGAGAACATTCCCTGCACATATAAGTTCCATCAAACACCTCAACTACTGGGAACGCTTGGAAGCACTTGACTTGTACTCGTTGGAACGCAGGCGAGACAGATATAACATAATCGACACTTGGAAAATCCTAGAATGAATGGTCCCAAATCTGCACATAGAAATCACTCCCTACGAAAGTAAAAGACTGGGCAAGCGATGCAAAATACCCCCAATGAAAAGTAGTGGCGCCATTGGTACACTAAGAGAAAACACCATAAGTGTCCGGTGTCCAAGATTGTTCAACAGCCTCCCACCAAGCATAAGGGGAATTACCAATAGGCCCCTAGCTGCCTTCATAATGGAGCTGGACAGATACTTAAAGTCGGTGCCGAATCAGCCGGGCTTTGGTTCGTTCGTTGGACTACGTGCTGCTAGCAATAACAGCCTGGTTGATCAGGCCCTGATCCGCCGGGAGGCCTGGTCGTGGACCGAGCCGCGGGGGTGTTGATCCCCGGAATGCCCTCCAGGTAGACTCCAGGTTATCCAGGCTGAGGGACTGACCACCTCAAAACTACGCTTTCGATCACATCGCCTTTACATCACTATTGCTTCTGCTGCCTCCTGAAGAGTTCTACTGTGTAGGCGAAACATTTCAGAATAAATATACCTAACTATTGCACATATTTCTTACTCATCAATAAAAATACCATCAATAATAACAAAAGCAGCCGCAGCAACAACCCCAACAACAACAATTACAACAGCAACACAAGAACCACCGCCACCTCCAACAACAGACACAATGAACAGCAGCATCAGTAAAAGTATCAACAAAGTAACAATAATACTTCTACGACAAGAAATAACAAACAAACTAGAGAATACGTTAGCATCAACAACCACAGCAACAACAACAGTGACAATAACAAAAATCATTGTAAGACTAACAGCAGTAATAACAAATACAAGGACAATAATAACAGAAAGAACAGCAGCAGCAATATAAAAAATAATAAAATAAGAAAACATCAAAAAAGAGAAAACATCGAAACAAAAACAATAACAAAAACAACAATAACAAAAACAGCAACAACTAAATATATATATATATATATATATATATATATATATATATATATATATATATATATATATATATATATATATATATATATATATATATATATATATATATATATATATATATATATATATATCTAAGAATAAACTAAAGTAACAAGTGCACAAGACATGCACAGAGGCCCAAGAACAATAGCCAAGACCAGAAACACCAGCTGGTGCTACACTTACATGCAACATTTCGTCATTCATTAAATCTACGCTATTGATTCTTGGCTTAAATGCTCAATAAAATAGGGAAGGACCGGTTGTAAGTCTGATTTCGACAATGACATGGAAGTATAGAGTTATTATAATATTTTACATTGCGAGGGAGCAGTGGTGTTGATCCAGTCATTACTCCAGCTGCTGTGGCTCGCCCTCACGCGCCAGCGTGGTCCTCCTGGACCACTATGTATTACTAAGTTTATTAACGTGGTTAATCTGGTCCTAAGTGGCTCGACGTCTGTGAGTGTGTGTGTGTGTGTGTGTGTGTGTGTGTGTGTGTGTGTGTGTGTGTGTGTGTGTGTGTGTGTGTGTGTGTGTGTGTGTGTACTCACCAAATTTCACCTAATTGTGGTTGCAGGGGTCGATTCATAGCTCCTGGCCCGCCTCATCAATGGTCGCTACTAGGTCACTCTTCCTGCTCCATGAGCTTTATCATACCTCTTCTTAAAGCTATATATGGATCCTCACTCCACTACATCACTTCCCGGACTATTCCACTTCCTGACAACTGTGTGAATGATTAAATACTTCCGAACATCCCTGTGATTCATCTAAGTCTTCAACATCCAACAGTGACCCCTTGTTGTTGTGCCCCATCTCTTGAACATGCTGTCTCTGTCCACCTTGTCGATTCCTCTAAGTATTTTATGTCATTATCATATCCTCCCTATCTCTCCTGTCCTCCATTGTCGTCTTGTCGATTTCCTTTAACCTCTCCTCGTAGGACATGCCACTAAGCTCTGAGATTAGTCTTGTTGCAAACCTTTGCATTTTCTCTAGTTTCCTTACGTGCTTGGCTAGGCGTGGGTTCCAAACTGGTGCCGCATACTCCAATATGGGCCTAACGTACACGGTGTATAGTGTCGTCAGTCATTCCTTATTAAGATGTCGGAATGCTGTTCTAGGTTTGCTTGAAGTCCGTATGCTGCAGCAGTTATTTGTTTGATTTGCGCCTCAGTAGATGTGCCTGGTGTTATACTCACTCCAAGATCCTTTTCCTTGAGTGAGGTTTGTAGTCTCTGTCCCCCTCTGTCTGCTGTCTTCCTTGCCCTTCCCCGATCTTCATGACTTTGCACTTGGTTGGGTTGAATTCCAGGAGCCAGATTCTGGACTAGGCCTGCAGCCTGTCCGGATCCATTTGTAGTTCTACCTGGTCCTCGTCCGACTGAATTTTTCTCATCAACTTCACATCATCTGCAAACAGGAACGCCTCTGAATCTATTCCTTCCGTTATGTCGTTCACAAATTCCAGGAACGGTACAGGTCCTAGGACTGACCCCTGTTGGACCCCGCTCGTCATATGCGCCCACTCTGATACCTTTCGCCATGTATCATGACTTGCTGCTGTCTTCCTGACTGGTATTCCCTGATCCGTTGCAGTGCCTTCCCTGTTATCCCTGCCTGGTCCTCCAGCTTTTGTTTTAATCTCTGTGTGGGACTGTGTCAAACGCCTTCTTACATTCCAAGAAAATGCAATCTACCGACTCCTCTTTCTCTTGTCTTACTGCTGTCACTTTGTCATATAACTCCAGTAAGATTGTGACACAGGATTTCCCGTCCCTGAAACCATGCTGGCTGTCGTTGATAAGCTCATTCCTTTCTAGCTGTTCCACTCCTTCCTTCCTCAGCCTGATTACCTGGTCCTTGACTGTTGTTCTCGCGATGTGGCTGTACAGCAGCTTCGGGTCAAATTTGGCTTTCGTTGAGACATTTTCATATTGTCGTTGAGCCTCCCTTCTTACCTGTACATATTCATTTCTGGCTCCACGACTGCTCTCCTAATTGTCCTGGCTCCTTTGCCTTTTATATTTCTTTCATTCTCTAACACACTTTCTTTTGGGCTTTCTACAAATTTGGGTGAACCAAGGCCCATCCTAGCTTTTTCACTATTTATGTTATCTTGGGCACAAACCTCTCCTTAGTTTCCCTACATATCGTTGTCACATATTCTATCATCTCGTTACTGACTTCCCTGCCAGTTCTCTGTCCCACTGAACCCCATACAGGAAATTCCTCATGCCTGTGTAGTGCCCTCTCTAGCAGTTTGGCTTTATTTGTCTTGCCCTTCTTGCTTCCCTGTCCACTTGTACTCAAGGTGAATACTAGGTTCAGTCTTGCTGACTCATCCTCTCCTCTCTCTCTCTGGTAGTGTCCCTTACGTGTTGGTGCATGAGATTTTCCAGTACCACCTCCATCATCTTAACCCCCATGTGGCTCCACGTTCTCCCAGTCGATTTCCTTGTTATTGAAGTCACCCATAATCAGCAGCTTTGTCCTGCTCATATGAGCCCTTCTGGCTACTTCAGCCAGTGTGTCAACCATCACTCTATTACTCTCATCATGCTCTTGCCTTGGCCTCCTGCTGTTCTGTCAAGGTTTATACATCACTGCAATTACCACCTTGGGACCTCCTGACTGAAGCGTTCTTATTATGTAGTCTCTTGCTTCTCCTCTGTCTCCTCTCTCCAGCTCATCAAAATCCCATTGATTTATGATTAGCAGTACCACTCCTCCACCCCTTCTGCTCCCTCTGTCTTTCCTCAGGATCTGATATCAAGATAGAAAGATGGCATCTGTTATTTATTCCTGTGAGCTTGGTTTCTGCGAGAGCTATGATGTCCAATGATGCCTCTTAGACTCTTTTGTGCCACTCTTCCCACTTATTAATTATTCTGTCAACGTTGGTGTACCATACCTTCAGTTACCTCTCCAACCCTACGTTCTTCGGAGTCTCTGATTGTGGGGGACCTGTAAGTGTTCTGTGGTATTCTACAGTGTAGTGTGGGGTGCGGGGGCTATAAGTGTGGATTGTGGTTTGTGTTGGGAGAGTGAGTTTGGTTGTGGGTTTCTAGGGGGTGGCTCTGTTTGCTTGTGCTTGTTGCTCTGCCCTGCTCTGGCTGTCTTCTGCCTAATTTGCCAATGACTCTTTTTCTAGCATCTCTCTCTTCTGTGTCCTCTCCCTCAGCTGCTGTCATTCTGTTCTTGTTCTGTCTCGGTCTAGGAACACTCTCTTGTATTTTGACAACTCCTTCAGCCTTGATTTCTCTTGCAGGATCCTGTTTCACACCGTTTCTGTCTTGAAAATCAGCTTTACCGGTCATGTGTTCCTCGTCTAATACTTTGATGATGCTTTCAGTCTCATACTTTTCTTCCTGCCTTCTTTCATTGTGTTCTCCCCTCGCTCTCCTGAAGCCCATGAATAAACACTGACTTCGCCCTCTCCTCCTCCCATTGCCTTTCCCTCTGTTTCACTGGGTCCTGTTTGTACATAGCCATTGCCTCCCTTTTATTTTCCTTTAATTAACTCTTGGTGACATGGTTCTGCCTCTGCATGGGATGTATCACTTTTTCCACTCCCTTTACTGCCATACTTGCTCCCAACAGCTCTCCCCGGTGTGTGTGTGTGTGTGTGTGTGTGTGTGTGTGTGTGTGTGTGTGTGTGTGTGTGTGTGTGTGTGTGTGTGTGTGTGTGTGTGTGTGTGTGTGTACTCATCTAGTTGTGGTTGCAGGGGTCGAGTCATAGCTCCTGGCCCCGCCTCTTCACTGGTCACTACTGGGTCACTCTCCCTGAACCGTGAGCTTTATCATACCTCTGCTTAAAGCTATGTTTGGATCCTGCCTCCACTACATCGCTTCCCAAACTATTCCACTTTCTGACTACTCTGTGGCTGAAGAAATGCTTCCTAACATCCCTGTGATTCATCTGTGTCTTCAACTTCCAACTGTGTCCTCTTCTTGCTGTGTCTCATCCCTGAAACATCCTGTCTTTGTCCACCTTGTCAATTCCTCTCAGTATCGTTATCATGTCCCCTGTGTCTCTCCTGTCCTCCAGTGTCGTCAGATCGGTTTCCCTTAACCTATCCTCGTAAGACATTCCCCTTAGCTCTGGGGCTAGTCTTGTCGCAAACCTTTGCACTTTCTCTAGTTTCTTCACGTGCTGGTAGGTGTGGCTTCCAAACTGGTGCCGCATACTCCAATATGGGCCTAACGTACACGTTGTACAGGGTCCTGAAACGATTCCTTATTAATTAAGATGTCGAAATGCTGTTCTTAGGTTTGCTAGGCGCCCATATGCTGCAGCAGTTATTTGGTTCATGAGCGCCTCAGGAGATGTGCCTGGTGTTATACTCACAGCAAGATCATTTTCTTTGAGTGAAATTTGTAGTCTCTGGGCCCCTAGACTGTACTCCGTGTGCGGTCTTCTTTGCCCATCCCCAATCTTCATGACTTTTCACTTGGTGGGGTTGAACTCAAGGAGCCAATTGCTGGAGCAAGTCTGCAGCCTGTCCTGTGAGTGTGAGTGTGTACTCACCTAATTGTTTTTGCAGGGGTCGAGACTCAGCTGCTGGCCCCGACTCTTCATCGACCGCTCCTAGGTCCTTTCTCCCCCTGCTCCATGAGCTTTATCATACCTCGTCTTAAAACTATGTATAGTTCCTGCCTCCACTACATCGCTTGCCAGACTATTCCACTTCCTAACTACTCTATGACTGAAGAAATACTTCCTAACATCCCTTTGACTCATCTGAGTCTTCAGCTTCCAATTGTGACCCATTGTTTCTGTGTCCCATCTCTGGAACATCCTGTCTCTGTCCACCTTGTCTATTCCACGCAGTATTTTGTATGTCGTTATCATGTCTCCCCTAACCCTCCTGTCCTCCAGTGTTGTCAGACCGATTTCCCTTAACGTTTCTTCATAGGACATTCCCCTTAGCTCTGGAACTAGCCTTTTTGCAAACCTTTGCACTTTCTCTAATTTCTTGACGTGTTTGACCAGGTGTGAGTTTCAAACTGGTGCTGCGTTCTCCAGTATGGGCCTGACGTACACAGTGTATAAAGTCTTGAACGATTCTTTACTGAGGTACCGGAACGCTATTCTCAGGTTTGCCAAGCGCCCATATGCCGCAGCAGTTATCTGGTTAATGTGTGCTTCTGGCGATGTACTCGGTATTATACTCACTCCTAGGTCTTTCTCCTTGAGTGAGGTTTGCAGCCTTTGGCCACCTAGCCTATACTCTGTCTTTGCCCTCCTCCGATCTTCATGACCTTGCATTTGGTGGGGTTAAATTCTAGGAGCCAGTTTCTGAACCACACATCCAGCCTGTCCAGGTCGCTTTGTAGACCTGTCTGGTCAGCGTCTGATTTAATTATCCTCATTAACTTCGCGTCATCTGCAAACAGGGACACTTCTGAGTCTATCCCTTCCGTCATGTCGTTCACATATACCAAGAATAGCACTGGTCCCATGACTGACCCTTGTGGAACCCCGCTCGCCACTGGCGCCCACTGTGGACGCCAAGGTATTGTCCAGTGTGGTGAGAATGGTATAGCACTGCGTACCTTGTTCCAAGGTTCGTAGGTTCGAGTCTCCTTCAGCCAGAGATCAGTGTTTGTGTATATTTCGCCTGCTCTTGCGAATTCCTTGCATTGCTAAAATCTCTAGTAAGGCTGATGCATGCAGGGGATGAGATGAAAAGCTGTAAGCCTTCTGTCTGAAAGCTGGCTGCCTTGGATCATAGTCTAGAGCAAGCTGCACGCCAAGGTATTGTCCATTGTGGTGAGAATGGTGTAGCACTGCGTACCTTGTTCCAAGGTTCGTAGGTTCGAGTCTCTTTCAGCCAGATATATATATATATATATATATATATATATATATATATATATATATATATATATATATATATATATATATATATATATATATAGGGAGGTACCACCTCTGGAACTGTCCTGGGGACCCACATCCTCAGAGAAAAGAATAAACTTGCTTCAGGGAATACTTAAGGTTTTCCCTGAAGCTGTTTGAAAATTGTTTTCTCCTTCCACCCTATATATTTTATAGATACTTTATTTAAAGACAAAATACACTGACAAAATACACTGACAAAAATACAAAAGAGCGTAAAACGACATAGATAACACCTCAGAGCTACATCTCGAATACTTCGTCCAGCTCCCCGGCGGTGGGCCGCGTGCCCAGAATGCTGCAGGCATTCTTTCCTCTGGATCGCAACACTGAGTCTCTGAAAGACGAAGCTGGCCGCCCTATATATATGTAGTTACAGTCACAGTCGTAACATGGGCAATGTCCTAAAGAAAATCTGAGAATGGCGCGGTGGCCTTTTGGCTAAAGCTCCCGCATCACACACGGCGGGCCCGGGTTCGATTCCCGGTGGGTGGAAACATTTCGACACGTTTCCTTACACTTGTTGTCCTGTTCACCTAGCAGCAAATAGGTACCTGGGTGTTAGTCTACTGGTGTGGGTCGCATCCTGGGGGACAAGATTAAGGACCACAATGGAAATAAATTAGACAGTCCTCGATGACGCACTGACTTTCCTGGGTTATGATGGGTGGTTAACCCTCCGGGGTTAAAAATCCAAACGAAATCTTATCTGATCTATCTGACCTTAGGGAACTCAGACAATGGTTTATCCAATTTCTTTTGCGATGGCATCTATCCAATGCCAAACAAAACAAATCGACGCTGTTGTATGTTATTCCGGCAAATGGGGAACTTTTGCTTGAGTTTGTCTTCAGTTGTGTAAACCTCTCTCTGGAAGGTCAGATCAGGTCAGTTTATTTTTACAATTCCTAATAAATGCACTAGATATCACAAGACAGTACCCGTTAGCACCATTAATACCAATGCAACTTGTGAAGCCCTGGAACGCTATATTTCAAATGCTGGAATTCTACCGTTTATTCACGGTGACCATGCGACGAATTTTAAAGCCAAGAGCCATCTTGGGAATTAAGAAATTATTTTCGACAGCTTATCTCCCCCAGTCACTGGGTGCAACGAAAAGATTACATTGAAATTAGAAAACTATCATACAAACTTATTTATTTTTTTCTACAAACTTGCTGCTCTTCGTATTGAGAGAAACTGATCATGAGTCCGTGGTTTGAATACCATTTATGTTTGTTTTGTGTATGTGCACATTTTGTTGAATTTTGTGCCGGCTATGGTGAATGCCTCTTCCTGTCGCCATTAAACTTACAGTGGTGATGTGCCCACCTACAAGGAAGCTACACCTTGATTTCAGGTAGTGTAAGCTGTAATGAGCTACAGATATTAATATCTGAAATAATTGGAGAATGTCTCTTCTGAGCTAAACACAGTAAATGTTCATACTGAACACACAGGGAAGAAAGTATGAAAAGTTATATACTGGTTTTAATACGACATTATTCTACATGCCTCATCCAACTGGCTTCACCCTTTAGTGTTGTTAACTTGATGAAGCAAATTCTGCCCGGCATCAGACTTAATGCTCATTAATTTTAGGTTTCTGGCCTCGCTAAGATAACAGAAGAATGCCTCATCAGTTTGGCTTCAAAGCAGATGTTTCCTACAGGAAGGCTTGATTTATCTTGCGGTGAAAGTGTTTTATTTTGAAATTTCTTTTGATGAAAATAAGACATTAGTGTTCATGTTGTACTCCTTTCTGTTTACTATTGTTTGTGTTTATCATCCTCAGCTGGTCCCTTTCCTCTACTGTTGTGTCCTTACTGAGGAACACATAATGTTTTTCCGCCTACCTTAACAAGGATTGCCCGTTTGAAGATCTTATCTCATATGATATTTCTGTTGAGTCAGTTACACTGCTTGTATTTTGTCGTGCACCTCAGCATTACCATCTGCTGGTTAAAATGCATTTCTTATCTCCCTTTCATCCACTTTGCGTAGTTCATCATTTAAATTTCCTTCAGCCTCCTAAAGGAATTGAAGGAAATGAGCATTCAGCAACCTGCTTCTCACTTCCCATTTCTATTCCACCCAGAGTTCAATATCTTTTATTACTAGTTTTTTCTCTAAGTGCTCATATCATCTGCTTCACCTTCTGCTAGTCCGAGAGCAATTCCGCAAATTACCCTTGTCTCCCTCTGCCCTTCCCCCTGTCTTCCATCTCTTAATCCATCACTTGTTTGAATCAAGCAAAAATCAGTCTCTCGTCCATCAGCTGACATTCTGATTCTACCTCATATGCTCTCACTGATTGCTTGGCTTTTGTTTTCCCATTTTTTCGCTTTTTTAGTAGTGTCCAGATACAGTAATTTCTGCTGCCTTCAGCGAGTGATCAGCCAGCTCTTTATGGTCAGCTGGTGAAAAAAATATCCGAGAGCTTTGTGTTTTTGAATGTGTACGTATGTGTGAATGTGTGTGTGTGTGTATGTGTGTACTCACCTAGTTGTACTCACCTAGTTGAGGTTGCAGGGGTCGAGTCCAAGCTCCTGGCCCCGCTTCTTCACTGGTCGCTACTAGGTCACTCACCCTGAACCATGAGCTTTATCGTACCTCTGCTTAAAGCTATGTATGGATCCTGCCTCCACTACATCGCTTCCCAAACTATTCCACTTCCTGACTACTCTGTGACTGAAGAAATACTTCCTAACATCCCTGTGATTCATCTGTGTCTTCAACTTCCAACTGTGTCCCCTTGTTGCTGTGTCCAATCTCTGGAACATCCTGTCTTTGTCCACCTTGTCAATTCCTCTCAGTATTTTGTAAGTCGTTATCATGTCCCCCCTATCTCTCCTGTCCTCCAGTGTCGTTAGGTTGATTTCCCTTAACCTCTCCTCGTAGGACATACCTCTTAGCTCTGGTACTAGTCTTGTTGCAAACCTTTGCACTTTCTCTAGTTTCTTTACGTGCTTGGCTAGGTGTGGGTTCCAAACTGGTGCTGTATACTCCAATATGGGCCTAACGTGCACGGTGTACAGGGTCCTGAACGATTCCTTATTAAGATGTCGGAATGCTGTTCTGAAGTTTGCCAGGCGCCCATATGCTGCAGCAGTTATTTGGTTGATGTGCGCTTCAGGAGATGTGCCTGGTGTTATACTCACCCCAGGATCTTTTTCCTTGAGTGAGGTTTGTAGTCTCTGACCCCCTAGACTGTACTCCGTCTGCGGTCTTCTTTGCCCTTCCCCAATCTTCATGACTTTGCACTTGGTGAGATTGAACTCCAGGAGCCAATTGCTGGACCAGGTCTGCAGCCTGTCCAGATCCTTTTGTAGTTCTACCTGGTCATCGAATGAATTCTTCTCATCAACTTCACGTCATCTGCAAACAGGGACACCTCGGAGTCCATTCCTTCCGTCATGTCGTTCACAAATACCAGAAACAGCACTGGTCCTAGGACTGAACCCTGTGGGACCCCGCTGGTCACAGGTACCCACTCTGACACCTCGCCTCGTACCATTACTCGCTGCTGTCTTCCTGACAAGTATTCCCTGATCCACTTAGTGCCTTCCCTGTTATCCCTGCTTGGTCCTCCAGTTTTCGCACTAATCTCTTGTGTGAAACTGTGTCAAACGCCTTCTTGCAGTCCAAGAAAATGCAATCCACCCACCCCTCTCTCTCTTGTCTTACTGCTGTCACCATGTCATAGAGCTGTGTGTGTGTGTGTGTGTGTGTGTGTGTGTGTGTGTGTGTGTGTGTGTGTGTGTGTGTGTGTGTGTGCGCGCGTGTGTGTGTGTGTGTGTGTGTGTGTGTGTGTGTGTGTGTGTGTGTGTGTGTGTGTGTGTGAGTGTGTGTGTGTGTGTGTGTTTGTGTGTGTGTGTGCGTGTGTGTGTGGTGTGCGTATTTACTCACCTCCATGTAGTGTGTGTGTTTGTGTGTGTGTGTGTGTGTGTGTGTGTGTGTGTGTGGTGTGCGTATTTACTCACCTCCATGTACTCACTTGTACGTGGTAGCAGGGGTTGGGTCACAGCTTTTGGCCCTCCTTCGCTGGTCACTACTAGGTTCAGTCTCAGCTTAAAGAACCTCATCGTACCTCTTCTTCAAACTTTGTATGGATCCTGCCTCTACCACTTCGCTCTCCAGTGCATTACATTTCCTGACTATTCAGAGACTAAAAAAATACATCCTACCGTCGCTTTGTCTCAACTGAGTTTTCAACTCCCATTTGTGCCCACGTGTTCCTTTTTCCCAACTCTCAAACAGTCTGTCCCTATTCTCCTCAGTTCCTCTCAGTATCTTGTACCTCT
>NC_091361.1:6875482-7062936 GCF_038502225.1 Cherax quadricarinatus | reverse complement strand
GAAAAAATGAATAATCTCTTAGATGATACTGAAACCTATTCTAAACTTAGGAAAAATCCCCTAGAAACCGTTAACAGCAATTTCAATAAAACAATAAAACTTCTACTGAAAGGCAAAGATGAATTAGTCAAACAATTTACTTCCACTAATCCATCTTTACCTTACATGTATGGACTAATAAAAACACACAAACCAGGGAATCCAGTCAGACCAATTATTAGCTCCATAGGGTCAGTTTCATATAAATTATCCAAATGGCTTTTTGATATTTTGAGCCCTATTGTTGGCAAAATTTCTAACTTTAATGTTAAAAACAACATTGACTTGGTTGATAAATTAAGCTCCTTGACTGACTTAAATGATTTTAACATGGTTAGTTTTAATATTACTTCCTTGTTTACGAAAGTTCCTGTTGATGATTTATTAAGTTTCTTATCTGAAGAACTCGTTAACTATGATTTACCATTGCCAGTTCCTACTATCATTAAATTTATTAAACTTTGCATTGTTGATGCAAAATTTGTATTTAATGATAAGTTTTACACTCAGAAGTTTGGTATGGCAATGGGACATCCTCTTTCACCTGTTCTTAGTAAAGTTTACATGGAATTTTTTGAAACAAGGTTGCTTAACACAATCCTCCCTAATAGAGCTAAATGGTTCAGATATGTTGATGATATTTTGTGTCTTATGCCCAAAAATGTAGATATACACCATTTCCTTGGAACATTAAATAGCTTAGCCTATTCTATAAACTTTACTGTTGAGTTTGAAGAAAATAACTCATTGCCTTTTCTAGATGTTTTAATTATTAAGGGTAATAATGAATTCAAATTTAAAATTTACAGAAAACCTACAAATAACTGTTCCTATGTCCACTATTATTCCTCGCATCAAGATAGAGTCAAACTGTCTGCTTTCTCATCAATGTTTTTGAGAGCTTTACCAATTTGTAGTCCTGAGTTCATAGATGAGGAAATATCCAAAATTTATGAAATAGGTAATGATTTAAAATACCCAAGAAATGTAATTGATAAATCTTTTAAAGTTGCTAGAAATACTTTTTACAATCCAAAAAGGGACATCCAGCCTTATTCAACTAAAAATATGTTGGTTCTTCCTTGCCATGAAAACTTGGTTGATATGCCTTCTCTTCTTAAGACTTTTAATATTAAAGTTGTATTCAAAAATCTTGATACAGTAAAAAAACTTTTGATAAAGAATTCCCCCCAAAATGCTGATGGATGTGTCTATAAGATTCCTTGTAAAATTTGGGATAAAGTTTATTACGGTCAAACTGGTAAAAATCTCGAACTAGGATTAAAACAACATAAATATAGCATTAGAACTGGACAAGATTCCAATGCTCTATTTATTCATGTAAGAGATTTTAACCATCCAATTGATTTTCAAAAAGTTGAGAAAGTAGTATCAAGCAAGTCCATGGTCGACAGGAATATAATTGAATCTTGTTTCATAAAAATCAGTTTTGACAATAATATGAATATTTCCTTTGGTTTATATAAATTAGATCCATTTATAATTAATAGAATTTGGGAAGAATTTAATAATACACTGGACAAATAATAATTTTTAAATTTTCTTGGGTAGAATAGTGTGTGGATGAGTTGTGCAAAGGACCTATCCAAGTTGGGTCGGCGCGCGTCAGGTGTTTAACCGTTGTGGGATCTGATAGTGAGGTGCTGGCCAGACCCCTTATATAGCTTTCTTGGATGCTTTACTTTCATAGTTCCTTGATAATGTGATTAGTCACGAAAGTGCTTGGAATTTCTTTATTCTTTCAGAGTGGTTGTATTGCATATATATACGTATATATATATATATATATATATATATATATATATATATATATATATATATATATATATATATATATATATATATATATATATATATATATATATATATATATATATATATATAGATATATATATGTATATATGTATATGTATATATATATATATATATATATATATATATATATATATATATATATATATATATATATATATATATATATATATATACATATATATATACATATATATATATATATATATATATATATATATATATATATATATATATATATATATATATATATATATATATATATATATATATATATATATATATATATATGTATATATGCAATAAGATCACAGTAAACAGGTGATTTCAAAATATGCAAAACAACCACTCTGAAAGAATAGAGAAATTCCAAGCGCTTTCGTGACTACTCACATTATCAAGGAACTATGAAAGTGAAGCATCCAAGGAAGCTATATAAGGGGTCGGCCAGCACCTCACTATCAGATCCCACAACGGTTAAACACGTGACGCGCGGCGAGCCAACTTGGACAGGTCCTTTGCTTGGGGGTGAGTTTTGCAAAGGACCTGTCCAAGTTGGCTCGCCGCGCGTCACGTGCTTAACCGTTGTGGGATCTGATAGTGAGGTGCTGGCCGACCCCTTATATAGCTTCCTTGGATGCTTCACTTTCATAGTTCCTTGATAATGTGAGTAGTCACGAAAGCGCTTGGAATTTCTCTATTCTTTCAGAGTGGTTGTTTTGCATATATATATATATATATATATATATATATATATATATATATATATATATATATATATATATATATATATATATATATATATATATATATATATATATATATATATATATATATATATATATATATATATATATATATATATATATATATATATATATATATATATATATATATATATATATATATATATATATATATATATATATATATATATATATATATATATATATATATATATATATATATATATATATATATATATATATATAACACTACAGTGTGATACCATTCGTAAAATAATGCGACTTTGTGAAAACGTGTTCTGTACGGAAATACAAGCTAGTCGGCGATTGGACTGACCTCAAGCCTGGATGGTAAGTGGGTTCATCACTGGCAAGGAGGAACAGCAGTAAGTGTGATACGGTGTAACCAAAGTTGGATACAAAGAACTAGGGGGTGAGGTGTATCAAATTTTCGTATACCCTGTAAAGCACTAAGGGAGTCTGAAACGACCACAAATGGTGACACAGGAAATTGATGCAATACGGATAAGCGCTACAAGAATGGCATACAATTCAGCCGTAAAAATGCTAGCTGAGGATAGTAAATGCCCTTGCACGACACAGTCCGGAAACACTGCTGCGAATCCAATGCCGTCAGAAGACCATCGGTGTACTGTGCGATGGCATGAGAATGAGAGCGGACGTGGTCAAGAAAGAGATGGGAAGCCACCATACGTAGTAGGGCTTTCGCACATGGCAGTGGGAAAGAACAAACATGAACAGCTGAAACTTCCCAAGGGGGCAGGGAAAAGTTAGATGCTACTTGAACATGGAAAGGTGGTAAATGAAGAGAAGAGAAAAGAGAATGTAGGCAGCGAGAAAAGGGGCGGAGTAAACAGGGGCGACGAACAGTGACCATCCTATATACGGCAGGATTGTGGAGGTCATGAGATCGAACATAATAGTGAAGGCAATGAGCATCGGCGATCGGACAAGGATGGAATATTCGAGTCTGCATAGAGGCTTTCAACAGGAGATGAACGAAAGGCACCAAGGCACAGATGGAGACCTTGTTGATGAATGAGATCTAAAATAGACAGAGTTGCAGGAGAGGCCACAGAATAGACTAGGGCGGAATGAAAACATAGGAGATATGCGAGAACCTTAAGTAGATTTAACCAACCATAGCTAGTTGTCTTTAAAGAACTAATATGTGATCTCCACGTCAGCCGGCGATCAAAGAGAAGGTCCAGAAATCTGACGGTATTACATGCTGGAATACGTGAACCGGGTAAGTTTATAAGGGAGTATCCGGAATAAGAGGACGTATAGTGAAGGTAATGAATCGGATTTTCTTACTAGAAAACTTAAAGCCATGAGAAGTAATCTAATGGGAGACTCGGTCTATCACAACTTGAAGGAAGGCTGCTACTAGTCGACAGTCAGCGCCCGAGTAAGCTACAGTGAAGTCATCAAGATAAAGTAACGACCAAATATTTGAAGGAAGAACGGAAGGCAGGTCTTTTAAAGCTAAGAGAAAAAGAGTAGTGCTGAGGGCGCAACCGGTTTGCGAAACGGTAGTACAATAGCCGATTTCCAGTGTTGAGGGAGAACCCCTCGCTCCCAAATTAGATTAAAAAGACGTAAAAGAACGGGAAGGGCCGTAGAATGGAGATGTTACAGCATAATGATGTGCATATCATCAGGTCCCATTGCCGACGGCCGGCAAATGGAAAGCATGGACTCCAATTCTAGAAGAGTAAAAGGTACGTTATACAGCTCCAATCCATCGGAGGAAAAATCTAAGGGCAATTGCTCTTTGGTAGATTTAGATGCAAGAAATGAGGGGCAGAGATGAAGCCCTTGTGAGATACGGACAAGATAGTTCCCGATTTCTGTGGCAACTTCTAATGGTTCCACGACATCAACTCCAGTAACCCGCAGGACGGGAGCTGGGTCCGGAGTGTACTTACCACACAATTTCTGAACCTTTTTCCAAATCAGACATATAGGGGAAGACGAGGTAATGGTAGACATGAAGTCTCGCCAACAAGTGCATTTAGCGTCGTGGATAACGCGGCAAGCAACTACCCTTGCCTGTTTGAAATCCAACAGATGTTCAGTGATAAGATTATATCGATAATGGACCCACGCAGCACGTTTTAAAAGCACTGCACAGGCACATATAGGAGGCCACCAATGTACGCATGCCTGAGAATGCCTACCTGTGGTTTGGGGATTACAACGTGTCGCAGAAGTTGGGACTAAGGCCGAAAAGTGGTGTGCCAGTTCATCAAAAGAGGACGAAAGGGGGTCCTCACGACAGGTGGTAAAATGAGAGTATAAGTCCCAATCTGCTCGAGCAAATTGCCAAAGAGGGCTACAAAACGGTTGGATATATGTAGCAGAAGTAAGAAGAATGGGAAAGTGATCACTATCGTGTAAATCTGGAAGAACAGACCACTCGAGGTTAAGTGCAACGGGCGAGGAACAGATAGAAAGATCAATGCAGGAGAGAGACTGAGTGCGAGGGTCAAAATGGGTAGAAACACCAGAGTTTAAAACATAAAGAGAATGAGAAGCGAGAAGTGTCTCCAAGAAGAGTCACAGTGGGATCCTCCCCACAGGTGATGGTCAGTGTTAAAATCACCCAACAACAATATGGGCGGTGGTAGAGATGAAATTAAAAACGCGATATCAGAGATACAGAATGCACAGGAGGGAGAAAGACAAATTGAGCAAGCTGTAAACCATCGGTGCAAATAAATAAGAGTTGCAGTATAATGCAGCTGGGAACGAACAAATACTTGTTGATACGAATATCAATGAACACAAGAAGCGCGCATTCATTAAAGTAATCGTCAGGTAAAGGATCGGAAGCATGTAGCAGTAAGTAGCCCAAAACGGGGCGAATGACAGCAAAACGAATTTTGGGCTCTAGGAACCCAACACATACTGGGGATAACTGGGAGAGCAGCACTTGGACTTCTGCTCGATTGCCCCTAAGACCAGGAATATTCCATTGCAAAAAAGACATTATGTACAGAAATAAAAATGGCAACAATAAGAAGCAATAGAACCTATGGGCTTTTAGGATCAGTAAAGTTAACGTGTGGGGGCAACGGTAAGTGTGTAAGCAAGGAAGAATTAGAATATTGCAAAGGAATAGATTGTTACATGAGTCGTGAAATATAATGGGTAGAAAGAGGTGCGTTGGTGTCCATCAGGGGTGTCGTCTCTACTATATAGCTGGAGACAGCGTCTAACGTCTCAGTTGATAAGGAAGCCGACGATGCCATGATGTTAGGGACAGGAGAGGCATTGCAAGTAAAGATCGGAGTAACTATGGAGGCAACGAAAGAGGTCTGAAGGGGGCGGGGAGTATGAACCTGGAGAGATGCAATGGCTGGGGTAGAAGAGTCCTGTAGTATAACAGGAGAGGAAGGAGGTTGGAGGGTGATTATGGAAGAAGACGAGAGGGGGGAGGAACAGAGAAAGAAGGGACTACATGAGGGGGTGAACATCCGCCTTCATGTGCGAGCTGGAAAGGGGTTGAGAGCTAGTCTCCGAGGTAGAAGATACACTGTGCACAGGTGATGGATGCAAAGAAAATGTAGGTCTGCGAGGTCTAGTAGACTGAGAAGCAAGCGAGAGAGATGAAGAAGTAGAAGTAGAAAGTGGTGCAGAGGTAGGAGAGTCAGAGGATAAAACTGCAAAATAATTAGAAACTAGGGTGACCTTGTAAGACACGGACGCAGAGGGACTGGGAGGCATGGGGACCGTCGAAGCTGGAGGTCTGCGGGCTACTCGAGCATATGGGACACGAGGAAGTTTTCCTTGAAGGCGGAGCTGAGAGACTGCCATAGTGTAAGTAAGGTCATCACACTCTCTAAGGTAACGGATCTCTCATCCATTACGATAGATCTGTCAAAGCAGGAAAAGGAAGGATGAGGTTCCTTGCAATTTAGGCAGGAGGGGAGGAAGACTACAAGATGTACTGGAAAGATTTGCTGCATTGCAAACCGGGAATTCCGCCGCAGATCTGCAGTGTTTAGTGGGGTGCCCAAAATGCCAGCAATTACGACACTGTTGGGGAATGGGAACTACTTGACGGATTTCTAGGCGATGGCCCGCAATGTAGACAGAGGGCAGAAGTTCACTGCAGTTGAAGGTTAAACGAGCGATGTTACGAGGTAAGCACCTCCGCCCACGAGGGGTACGATGTATCTACCTTAAGAATAGAGAGGTTTTGAAGGACTAATTGTTCTAAAATTTCATCGCCGCAAGACAAAAAAATTACTCTGTATAATGGTACCCAGTAAGGCCACAGTACCACTGCAAGAATTAGGAGTAACTTGCTTACGAATGGTGACTTGTATGTTATCTATGGAAGTGATGCAGGACAGAGCATGAGCTTGTTCTGAATTCTGTACTGTTACGACACATGCACCTCTTCAAGAGCGTGGAAAGATATATTTTGGCCAATGTGCCTTAAAAGAGTTTTACTGATTCCATGATCAGACCGTTTGAGACGTCATTCTTAAAGAAAAGAATTTTGTCCATTGCTTACTCATTAGCTCAGTATGCAGAGGTAATCAGTGTCGTGTAGGTCGTTTTAGAGCGATCATCGACGAACTGTCATCAGTAGGCTGTCTTGGACGTTTAGGAGCAGTACTGCAGGCAGTCTGACCCAATAGAGGTGGGCGATCCAAAAAACATCGCACCGTATTCGGGGAAGCCGGACGCATTGTGAAAGGCATGCTAAAAGTAGTGGTATGAGCAGAAATGGCTGATGCTGCAACACCTAAATCATGTGACGAAGCGTCATTGGCAGAAGGTACAGGGGTATGAGAAGAGTTGAGAGAATGAAGTGATAACGAAGCCGGGACAGAACAGGGTGAGGGATCAAAAAGGGGTCTGGAAGGAGGAAGGGTTTCGTTGGATAAAGACTCTATAATAAAGGTGCTTTTTCTGTGATATCTCCTTTCTTCTTATTTTAAGAAAAAAAAAGAAAGAAGGAAACAATAAAAAGAGGGACAGCTGAGGGACAGTCACTAGGAGGCACGGAAGGGCTGGAAGCTCACCCTCAAATCCGAGAGGGCCTCGGGCCCACGCGCTGTGAAGATGCAGTGTAGAACACGTGCCATACCCTACCCTACCAGCGCTCTAGGATGGCAGCCTCACATCCAATGAGCTGCCTCGGCGGACGAAAGAAAAGGCGGTCCGAAGCCCACCACAAAGCATACCTCCTTCTGTTGCCACCTCCCAGAACTGAAAGGCAGCTTCCGGAGATACACCCATTATCTGAAGGGCACCCCACTCACTTCTCGGAAATCTGGGAAGGGAGCAGGGCACCTTCAGACAATTCAGAATCCATGACAAACCACAGCACTCCGAGGGACCCCACGGAGTGGGATGAACTCCGGCACACTTCCCCCTTCTGAGAAACCATAAAGCCAGAAGTTAGGACCCCAGAGACTACAAATGGGACGGGAAATGCGGGAAGGGTGTGGAGAGGGGAGGAAAGAGGGAAAACAAGGGGGGGGGGTATGGGGACGGTGGGGTAGGGATGGGAAGATTGGGGGGTAATTAAGTTCGACCTGAGGAAAGAGATCAAAAGGTCTAATTCCTCAAACCAAAAGCCCCGTAGCCCCCCCTTGAAGAGACTGTGTAGGCGAAACCTTAGAGAATATAGATACCTAACTGTTGTATATGTGCCTAACATATCAACCTATCCGAATTGTATACCATTGTAATACATACCCAAATGTACATGAATGGTATATTTTACCCAGAAAATAATGAATAGACGCATTTCGAACATCTGGGTATCTTTATTTGTAGACGTTTTGCCAACCAGTGGCTTTATCAATACAATACAAGTATATAATCTGAATAATGTTGAATTGTATACAAGAGATGAGGTAATGAGTCCCTCAGCCTTGGAGATGGTGAAGATCAACGTAGTCGTGAAGGAACCGAAACACAATGATGGAGCTCTAAGAGTCATTACTTCATCTTCTGAATATAATTCTATATTCATCAGATTATATCCTTGTTGTCGAAACGTCTACAAATAAAGAAACATGTTGCACATGCTCCTATTTTCCACATACCTATATGTTGCACATGTCTAATTCTTCAGCAAAAAAGCTGTTTGTAAAATGGAGAAATGACCGCTTCATGTACAGCGTCAAACTAAATTTTAGTGACTATCTCATTTATAATGATTTCTTCATTTACAGGGACTCTTTTTGTTATAGTGGGTACATTCAGTTATTTTGTATAAATATGGCATACAATTCCGAAAAGACGAGATATTAGACACATGTGCAACATCTGGCTACCTTTATTTGTAGACGTTTCGCCAACCAGTGGCTTTATCAGTGCAATACAAGGGCATAATGTGAAAAATATATACAATAGATGAGATAAACAGTCCCACTACCTTGAAGTTGTTGGAGAGGACCGTAGTCTAGAAGGAACTGAAACACAGTCATGAAGCTTGGAGCTTATATACCAGCTATAGGTGAGGACATGTGGTAGCAGAAGTCATTTTCACTGATGGTGGGAATCCTCAGTGGAAGTAGGCTATACCCACTTACACCAGTAGAAAGCAAGAAGGTCGTGATGTCCTCTTTACAAAGATTCCATGATGTTGCAATGTCTGGTATTGTATAACAAATATGTACCACTTGTCTTAAAAAAAAAAATACTCCTCTTTTCTCTACCAGCTCATTCCTGCTGCTCATCTATGTCTGTTACTGTCATGATCACCTACTGATCCAATATTCATCAATAATTATTACTTTTTCTGTCTTTAAATGGTTTCCCTAAAATGTACAATACCGCTAAACTGATTGAGATGGTAATGAAAAAAGACATTTATTTGAAAAATACACGATAATGGTATGACAGATAATTGATTTACTAAGAGATATCACTACCTTTGTTTTTTTAATTAAGTATTGCAACATGCCTTGACCTAGAATCGAGCAATATTGAACTCATTTTGGCAAGTTCTTCGTCAAGGTACCAGGTCCTAATAACAGCAGCAATTAGTTTTTCAACAGTTGAACAGTCCTGCTTCGCGATCCTGACCTCATTTGAGTTGAGGACAGGAGAGTTTCCAGCTCAATTTAGAACGGCATTGAGCAAGATCATGCTAAAAAATGCCTTCTTCATCAGAATTGCCTTTTATTTGTCACTGTTCATGTTCCCTCAACAATAATAAGCCGTTCAGTACCTTTAAGAGTAAAACCACCCCGGAACATCTGATTTGCGCCTCATGATGGAGTGCCCACTATACCTAAAATAACTTAGGTAGGTGCTATGGTGCTTCTTGAATGTATCCAACTCCAAGCCAACTCCAAGGCTGAGGGACTCATTACCTCATCTTTTGTATACAATTCAACATTATTCAGATTATATTCTTATATTGTATTGATAAAGTCACTGGTTGGCAAAACGTCTACAAATAAAGATACCCAGATGTTGGAAATGCGTCTATTCCTTATTTTCTGGGCATCATATACCATTCATGTACATTTGGGTATGTATTACAATGGTATACAATTCGGATAGGTTGATATGTTAGGCACATGTACAACAGTTAGGTATCTATATTCTCTAAGGTTTCGCCTACACAGCCTCTTTAAGGGGGGGCTCTCAGAGAAATTAGACCTTTTGATCTCCTTCCTCAGGTTGAACTTAATTACCCCCCAATCCTCCCATCCCTACCCCACCCTCCCCATACCCCGCCTTGTTTTCCCTCTTTCCTATCCTCTCCACACCCCGCATTTCCTGTCCCATTTGTAGTCTCTGGTGTCCTCCCTTCTGGCTCTATGGTTTATAAGAAGGGGGAAGTGTGCCGGAGTTCATCCCACTCCGTGGGGTCCCTCGGAGTGCTGTGGTTTGCCATGGATTCTGAATTGACTGAAGGTGCACTGCTCCCTTCCCAGATTTCCGAGAAGTGAGTGGGGTGCCCTTCAGATAATGGGTGTATGTCCGGAAGCTGCCTGTCGGTTCTGGGAGGTGGCAAAAGAAGGAGGTATGCTTTGTGGTGGACTTCCCACTGCCCTTTCTTTCGTCCGCCGAGGCAGCTCATTAGATGTGAGGCTGCTATCCTGGAGCGCTGGTTTACGGGCATGAAGGGTAGGGTATGGCACGTGTTCTACACTGCATCTTCACTGCGCGTGGGACCTAGGCCCTCTCGGATGTGAGGGTGAGCTTCCAGCCCTTCCGTGCCTCCTAGTGACTGTCCCTCAGCTGTCCCTCTTTTTTTTCATTCTTTCTTTTTTTCTTAAAATAATAAGAAAGGAGATATCACAGAAAAAGCCCCTTTATTATAGAGTCTTTATCCAATGAAACCCTACCTCCTTCCAGACCCCTTTTTGATCCTACACCCTGTTCTGGCCCGGCTTCGTTATCACTTCATTCTCTCAACTCTTCTCATACCCCTGTACCTTCTGCCAATGACGCTTCGTCACCTGATTTAGGGGTTGCGCAGCATCAGCCATTTCTGTTCATGCCACTACTTTTAGCATGCCTTTCACAATGCGTCCAGCTTCCCCGAATATGGTGTGACGGTTTTTGGATCGCCCGCCTCTCTTGGGTCAGACTGCCTGCAGTAATACTCCTAAACATCCAAGACAACCTATTGAAGACAGTTCGTCGATGATCGCTCTAAAACGACCTACACGACACTGATTACCTCTGCATACTGGGCGAATGAGTAAGCAATGGACAAAATTCTTTTCTTTAAGAATGACGTCTCAAACGGTCTGATCATGGAATCGGTAAAACTCTTTTAAGGCACATTGGCCAAAATATATCTTTCCACGCTCTTTGAAGAGGTGCATGTGTCGTAACAGTACAGAATTCAGAGCAAGCTCATGCTCTGTCCTGCATCACTTCCATAGATAACATACCAGTCACCGTTCGTAGGCAAGCTACTCCTAATTCTAGCAGTGGTACTGTGGTCTTACTGGGTACCCTTATGAACATTAAAATGGTATAAAATACCGACAGGTAGTTAGGTAAGACACATATGCAACAGTTAGGTACCTAACTGTTGCATATGTGTCTTACCTGGGTACCCTTATACAGAGTGATTTTTTTGTCTTGCGGCGATGAAATTTTAGAACAATTAGTCCTTCAAAACCTCTCTATTCTTAAGGTAGATACATACATCCTGCCCTTCGTGGGCGGAGGCGCTTTCCTAGTAACATCGCTAGTTTAACATTCGACTGTCATGAACATACGTCCTCTGTCTATATAGCGAGCCATCGTCTAAAGGTCTGTCAAGTAGTTCCCATTCCCCAACAGTGTCGTAATTGCTGGCATTTTGGGCACCCCACTAAACACTGCAGATCTGCGGGGAATTCCCGGTTTGCAGTGCAGCAGATCTTTCCAATACATCTTGTAGTCTTCCTCCCCTCCTGCCTCAATTGCAAGGAACCTCATCCTTCCTTTTCCTGCTTTGACAGATCTATCATAATGGATGAGAGATCCGTTACTATGGCAGTCTCTCAGCTCCGCCTTCAAGGAAAATTTCCTAGTGTCCCATATGCTCGAGTAGCCCGCAGACCTCCAGCTTCGACGGTCCCCATGCCTCCCAGTCCCTCTGCGTCCGTGTCTTACAAGTTCACCCTAGTTTCTAATTCTTTTGCAGTTTTAACCTCTGACTCTCCTACCTCCGCACCACTTTCTACTTCTACTTCTTCATCTCTCTCGCTTGCTTCTCAGTCTACTAGACCTCGCAGACCTACATTTTCTTTGCATCCATCATCTGTACAGTTTCTATTTTCTACCTCGGAGACTAGTTCTCAACCCCTTTCCAGCTCGCACATGAAGGCAGAGGTTCACCCCGTCATGTAGTCCCTTCTTTCTCTGTTCCACCCCCCTCTCGTCTTCTTCCATAGTCACCTTCCAACCTCCTTCCTCTCCTGTTATACTACAGGACTCTTCTACCCCAGCCAACGCATCTCTCCAGGTTCATACTCCCCGCCCCCTTCAGACCTCTTTCATTGCCTCCATAGTTACTCCGACCATTACTTGCAATGCCTCTCCTGTCCCTAACATCATGGCATCGTCGGATTCCTTATCAACTGAGACGTTAGACGCTGTCTCCAGCTATATAGTAGAGACGACACCCCTGATGGACACCAACGCACCTCCTTCTACCCATTCTATTTCACGACTCATGCAACAATCTATTCCTTTGCAATATTCTAAATCTTCCTTGCTTACACACTTACCGTTGCCCCCACACGTTAACTTTAGTGATCCTTATTGTTGCCATTTTTATTTCTGTACATAATGTCTTTTTTGCAATGGAATATTCCTGGTCTTAGGGGCAATCGAGTAGAAGTCCAAGTGCTGCTCTCCCAGTTATCCCCAGTATGTGTTGGGTTCCTAGAGCCCAAAATTCGTTCTGCTGTCATTCGCCCCGTTTCGGGCTACTTACTGCTACATGCTTCCGATCCTTTACATAACGATTACTTTAATGAATGCGCGCTTCTTGTGAGTATTGATATACGTATCAACAAGTATTTGTTCGTTCCCCGCTGGATTATACTGCAACTCGTATTTATTTGCACCGATGGTTTACAGCTTCTCTCTCTTTGTCTTTCTCCCTCCTGTGCATTCTGTATCTCTGATATCGCCTTTTTAATTTCATCTCTACCACCGCCCATATTGTTGTTGGGTGATTTTAACGCTGACCATCACCTGTGGGGAGGGTCCCACTGTGACTCTCATAGTGATCAGTTGGAGACATTTCTCGCTTCTCATTCTCTTTATGTTTTAAACACGGGTGTTTCTACCCATTTTGACCCTCGCACTCAGTCTCTCTCCTGCATTGATCTTTCTATCTGTTCCTCGCCCGTTGCACTTAACCTCGAGTGGTCTGTTCTTCCAGATTTACACGATAGTGATCCCTTTCCCTTTCTTCTTACTTCTGCTACATATATCCAACCGTTTTATAGCCCTCTTTGGCAATTTGCTCGAGCAGATTGGGACTTATACTCTCATTTTACCACCTGTCGTGAGGACCCCCTTTCGTCCTCTTTTGATGAACTGGCACACCACTTTTCGACCTTAGTCCCAATTACTGCGACACGTTGTATTCCCCAAACCTCTGGTAGGCATTCTCAGGCATGCGTAAATTGGTGACCTCCTATATGTGCCTGTGCAGTGCTTTTAAAACGTGCTGCGTGGGTCCATTATCGATATAATCGTATCACGGAACATCTGTTGGATTTCAAACGGGCAAGGGTAGTTGCTCGCCGCGTTATCCACGACGCTAAATGCACTTGTTGGCGAGACTTCATGTCTACCATTACCTCGTCTTCCTCTATATGTGTGGTTTGGAAAAAGGTTCGGAAATTGTGTGGTAAGTACACTCCGGACCCAGCTCCCGTCCTGCGGGTTACTGGAGTTGATATCGTGGAACCCTTAGAAGTTGCCACAGAAATCGGGAACTATCTTGTCCGTATCTCACAAGGGCTTCATCTCTGCCCCTCATTTCTTGCATCTACGTTGAAATGACAGGTAAACAATTATGCGCATTCCTAGTTTAACTGTATGCTCTGGAAATTGTCTGAAGACATTTATATATTCTTTCCACCCCAAGACACTCGCAAAAAGATAGGGGTGTTCTAACGGGCTTCTTGAGAGCTCTTCGCATCTCCAGCCCTTGTATCCTTGAAGAAAAATGTACGTACATAAAACAAGCCTTCTCATGTCTTCAGTTTCCATATTTCTTCATCCGGAATTGCCGACTCATGGCACAAACTATTCTGAACAAACCCCCCATAGAAAAGGCCTCTAAACCCCTCATAGTACCCCCAAGTGGTGATGTTGCCACGAATACCCGTCAGGTACTTGCTAGAAGCAACCTCTCTCTGATTCGTAGACCAGCACCTCTAACTTCCACCGCAGGCATCTGGACAATTTCCTGGAGGTACTGTAACTACAAATATGTAGCGGAAACGGGCAGTAAACTTTTGGTCCTCCTGAACGAACATCGAAACACCAGCAACATAGACGCCTGTGTCCTCCATAGGGACTCCACGGGATATCTGATGAAGTGAAATGAGGCCAGGCTCGTCGTCACCGAGCAAGATCTTAGACGCCGACCATGTTTGGAAGCCTCGCTAATCACCGTCACAGACACCATAGAACGTAATACAAAATTACAACATTTCTAAAACATTAGCATTAGCATGCATGATACACAACTAGGTAAAGCAACACCTACATATATCAGGAGTCACATGAGCTCACTGTCTACCTGTCCTCATCTGAAATATGTCATTTTTTAAGGTCTCAATATGTGTCACTCACACCAGACTCTCCGCCTGTATATATACTATATATATATCTGTGTTAGAAGTAATCAAGATCCCAGGACTGAAATGTCTTCTAATAAGTATGTCCTAGTGTTGATTACATGCCTCTTTAAACCAATTTTTTTATATGTATGCCATGCAGCTTATGTGGAAATGGGACTTGATAGTTTTGTTTTTCTCATTTGCTTGATACAAAAAAATAACTCCATAAATTTCTGTTGCACAATTTAAAACTATAACTTATAGAAAGTCTGCAAAACCAGGAAGATTGTCACATGAGATACATATTTATGTTCTCTTCTTTCCGCTTGCGTTTAATCTAATTCGTAAGTACATCACGGAGTCGACTACGTTTTACTCACAGTGTTTTTTTTTTTACTTGATCTTTCATATTCAGGTTGTAAAATATTTTCTATATATTGTTTAATGCTGTAACGTTGACATTTGATGTATCTTCCTTCCTGAATCTGAACCTATTTCTTAAATGTTTAATTAAAAACAATTCAGTATAATTACAGTATAAGAATAGACAAAATTTATACCAATATCTGACTAAACAGACACATCTGACAGGTACCATGATAATTCAGAAGCTTATGTTCCAGTCAGGCGACAGACACACAAGTTTCAGTCAGAAGGTCCGTCGCTTTATCATGCGAGGACCTTCCTTAAAAGCACCTTCAAACTTTTATTTTGATGTATCACTTAACAGGATTTGCAACTAAATCTGATGATCTACTAGATTATTATTTAGATGATCGAGGAAGTATTACATTTTCAATAATAGAAACAACAAATAACAATATATAACTTTTTTTTTTTGTCAAATTATATTGAACTTTCGTTCTCGTCAAAAACTCGACTCTGCTTTCTTCATATCCTTCTTTTTGTCCCTTTCTAGCAAATCACATCCTTTCCATCACACGTCGTTTCCTTCTTATATTCCCCTCTTCCTCCTCATCCTTCTCTTCTGAGGTTAGCAGAGGAACTACATACTGCGTCTTAAGAATGGGATGTGGCCCGGGATGAGTGGATGGTCAGCAGAATTCACTCAGTGGAAATTAATTTCCTGTGAGCGAGTTAGTGTGTGGTTGCTGAGCTAGCGAAGCACAGAGACACCACCAATAAATGGAAGGAAAAAAACACAGAGCTCAGAAGAGAAGTCAAATGTTGAATAAAATGGCCAAAACGATAGAAAAAGTTGTAATAATAATAATAATAATAATAATAATAATAATAATAATAATAATAATAATAATAATAATAATAATAATAATAATAATAATAATAATAATAAATTAATTACCTCAAGGGAGATCTAATTACCCTCAAATGAGGAATTTTACCCTAAATGGAATCACTGCTTCCTGATTCCATATAAAATAAAATAAAAACCGAGCGATCACAGTTGTGCTTAAGAACATCGAGGAGAGTCTGTGTCACTAAGAGAATATTGGTGTTCACCTTCAGACCTTGCACTCTCCAAGTTGACCCAACCTGAAAAAAAATAGTTGACTCTTTTGATGGCATGGCAGAGCAGGAAGAGAAATGGGCAGTGGGAAAGGTGATACAAACGGATGAATGGAAAGGAAAAAAATGTGGGTGGCACCTTCACACAGAATGTGGCATTCGTCATCAAGGGTACTTCACAATATTTCCTTGGCATCAAGGGTACTTCACAATGTTTGCTCATCATCAAGGGTACTTGGCAATACTTGCTCGTCATCAAGGTTTCTTGACAATACTTGCTCATCATCAAGGGTACTTCACAATACTTACTCGTCATCAAGAGTACTTCACAATACTTGTTCATTATCAAAGGTACTCCACAATACTTTCTCATCATCAAGGGTACTTCACAATACTTACTCGTCATCAAGGGTACTTCACAATACTTGCTCATTATCAAGGGTACTCCACAATACTTGCTCATCATCAAGGGTACTTCACAATACTTGCTCATCATCAAGGGTGCTTCACAATACTTGCTCGTCATCAAGGGTACTTCACAATACTTGCTCATTATCAAGGGTACTCCACAATGCTTTCTCATCATCAAGGGTACTTCACAATACTTGATCATCATCAAGGGTACTTCACAATACTTGCACATTATCAAGGGTACTCCACAATACTTGCTCATCATCAAGGGTACTTCACAATACTTGCTCATCATCAAGGCTACTTCACAATACATGCTCATTATCAAGGGAACTCCACAATACTTTCTCATCATCAAGGGTACTTCACAATACTTGCTCATCATCAAGGGTGCTTCACAATACTTGCTCGTCATCAAGGGTACTTCACAATACTTGCTCATCATCAAGGGTACTTCACAATACTTGCTCATCATCAAGGGTGCTTCACAATACTTGCTCGTCATCAAGGGTACTTCACAATACTTGCTCATTATCAAGGGTACTCCACAATACTTTCTTATCATCAAGGGTACTTCACAATACTTGCTCATCATCAAGGGTACTCCACAATACTTGCTCATCAACAAGGGCACTTCACAATACTTGCTCATCATCAAGGGTACTCCACAATACTTTCTCATCATCAAGGGTACTCCACAATACTTTCTCATCATCAAGGGTACTTCACAATACTTTCTCATCATCAAGGGTACTTCACAATACTTGCTCATCATCAAGGGCACTTCACAATAATTACTCATCATCCAGGGCACTTCACAATACTTGCTCATCATCAAGCGTACTCCACAATACTTTCTCATCATCAAGGGTACTTCACAATACTTACTCATAATCAAGGGCACTTCACGATACTTGCTTATCATCAAGGGTACTCCACAATACTTGCTCATCATCAAGGGTACTCCACAATACTTGCTCATCTTCAAGAGCACTTCACAATACTTGCTCATCATCAAGGGCACTTCACAATACTTACTCGTCATCAAGGGTACTTCACAATACTTGCTCATCATCAAGGGCACTTCACAATACTTGTTCATCATCAAGGGTACTTCACAATACTTGCTCATCTTCAAGGGCACTTCACAATACTTGCTCATCATCAAGGGTACTTCACAATACTTGCTCATCATCAAGGGCACTTCACAATACTTGCTCATCATCAAGGGTACTTCACAATACTTGCTCATCATCAAGGGTACTTCACAATACTTGCTCATCATCAAGGGTACTTCACAATACTTGCTCATCATCAAGGGCACTTCACAATACTTGTTCATCATCAATTGTACTTCACAATACTTGCTCATCTTCAAGGGTACTTCACAATACTTTCTCATCATCAAGGGTACTTCACAATACTTGCTCATCTTCAAGGGCACTTCACAATACTTTCTCATCATCAAGGGCACTTCACAATACTTGCTCATCATCAAGGGCACTTCACAATACTTGCTCATCATCAAGGGCACTTCACAATACTTGCTCATCATCAAGGGCACTTCACAATACTTGCTCAACATCAAGGGTACTTCACAATACTTGCTCAACATCAAGGGTACTTCACAATACTTGCTCATTATACATTAGCGTAATAATATGGTTAACAGTAACAAAAACGTTGTGATTTATCAGTGTCACAGATCTGGAGAACCAAAATAATATGTTCATCTGTTTCCCAGAGCACACAATAATATTCCCCTGCAATATCGTGATTAATTTATTTTGTGTTTACTAGTGGAATTTAAAACTGGTTGCACCAATACACTTTCAATTAGTGCTTAAAAAATGAACTGTGTTTTTAAAAATGATAAGAATAGAATTAAATAGCAATGTATTTCACGTGGTGTCTGTCGAATCAATGTTTACACATCCAGAACACACAAAAAAATCCAAGAGTTTTGCCTCCTATTAAATGTTACCACTCGCATCCCTTCCCAGGACACCACCAACCAGAGCACCACCACCCAGAGAACCTCCACCCAGTGAACCCCCACCCAGTGAGCCCCCACCCAGGAACCACCACCCAGTGAACCCCCACCCAGTGCGTCACCAACGAAACCACCTCCTGCCAGAGCACCACCAACCAGAGCACCACCAGCCAGAGTACCACCATCTAGCGAGCCCCCAGACCACCTCTACCTAGTCCGCCACCACAAGCAAGAGGTCACGGGCTAGAGCTGCCTACCCACCTATGGACATACCACCCGTTGTGTTTCTGTCATTGACTCAAATTCCTCTCGGATTCATTCATCAGATTTCAGTTAACCAAGGTCATCTTCCCTTATATCAGTCATCGATGAAATAAAGATTTAATATAGACTCCATATCCATCCTCTAGTCACAGAAACATCTCCATAATGAAAGTAATCACAGAAACAACGATGAGTCACGATGGACAGATCATTTTCCACAACAGTAGTCTCAAAGTGTAAGGGAAAATTAGTGATTTTTTTCGTCCTGAGTGCCATTTATCTAAATTCTGTGTTTCTGAGTGAAGGGTAGCAACCAACTCCCTGGCAGTGATCATATGTATTCCTTTTCCCCAGCTTGAAGTCTTTGGCTCGTTGATGTGTGTGAATATATGTGCCAAGTATGCCAGAGACAAAGTGAACTAACTGTTTTGAAAGGTAATATTGTCAGCATAGTTGCTGATCCCTGTATTCCCTGTATTATATAGCATAGCATATTAGTATCATCCATGTGCTTTAGATACGAAATCCCTTGTAGGCCTGTGGCTTTGTGTGACGTCACGGGATGCACATGTGTAGGCTCATACCTCTGCCCCGGCCTCACTCGGCGGCAGACCATTCAGCAGACAGGCAAGGCAGCTGGGCTCCATCCCTCACCATCTCAGTCTGACAATATATATTACCATCCAACAAGTGTGTCTACCTTCAACCTACGATATCTCCATTTAAGAACCCTTACGATAAATGGTGGGATCGGAGGGCCTGTAATTCTGACGATTACAGCGATTTCTGGAGATAAATTTTCGACCAGCAAGACGGCCATTTCGTGTCACCAGTAGGCCTACCGAGGTTCACCCCAGCCAGCTACCTCAAGTCAGCTACTCGCCCAAGCTCCTACCAGCTTCTACATTATTCACTGGTCAGTCTCTTTGTATTAGTGTTTTCTGCTTATTTGCATCACTCCCGAGGGGTTGACCCGAGTTTGCAAAATAAGCCAGCTTCCAGTCTGTGGTGGGGGAGTCAGAACAACCGAGCCCAGTCGAGCCTAGTCTACTCCATCCAATTCCTTTGCCTGCCAAGCCAGCTTCCACCCCTGCTGTGCTCATCGTGTGAAGTTATCAAGCCATTCTGTGTGAAGGGTTATGATAAGCCAGCTAGTAACTAACCCAGGTGTCTTACCCCAGTACTCAAGCAAGCCACGTGAGTAGTCTTCATCGCTTGTGATTCAAGCTCCAAGCATTCTGTGTGCTCTTTTTCATCCTTGTGGTGTTGTAGTATTTTGTGGGTTGTTTTAAGCCAGTCGGCTTAGAAATATCTTCGCGGCAGTGTGGGTGTTCTCAGTGAGACTTACACCGTTCAACCCATAAGCCCAGCCACTCACGATCACGTGTGTCGCACCATTGCTGGTCTCAGCCCTGTTAACCCACAAACCCAACTACAGTCAGCCATTACCCACTCACTTCATCAGTGTTTTGGTGCACTGCTAAGGGTTGTAGCACCATATTTTAAGGATCACATAGGGGGTCAAGAGCTAGAGTGTGTTCGCGCCACCTTTATAAAGCCTCCTGTGTGTGTCTATCGCCGATGTAAGCGCAATTCTACGATCACCTGTGCAGAGGACAGCAGCAAGACCATATAAACAATCCATCAATCTCATTCTTCAAGTTGTTACAGCGATAATATTTTTTTTAGAGACATTTGCGAGTGTTGAGGCATTTCTTTTGTGTTTCCAGTGAATTTTTCTCTTAGTGACATTCAGTGACTCTTGATCAGACTCAGTGTTTATCATGTACTGATTGCATTAATTTCTTTTAATCTCCTTAATTCAGTGTTAATTTTTGTGCTATTATTTCATGTCTGTTGTGTTGTGTATCGTTTTATACACTTGAAGTAAGTACCTTAGTGTTTTTCCTTTGTTGTGTGTGCAACATATGAGCAGTATAGAATTTGTGTTTACACTTCAGAATCACCTTGTGTTCTCAGTATTCCAGTGAAGTATTTCAGTAATTTTTCACCTCATATTCTGCATCACAACTCAGTGTTGTCTGTTATTTTTTTTTTCTTCCCAGCATTTGTGTATTTTTATTTTGTTCCCTGTGTGTTGAACATTCTTGTGTTCATATTCTTTCATTTAGCCAGTGTCTAATTTTTTTATTTCCACAGACAATAGTGTTATTATTTTGTGCAAGCAAGAAATCATTTTTTTACAAAATTTTTCACACATCAAGTTTCTTTGCAAGAAATCCCAGTATTGTGTTATATTGATGTGTTGTGTTCTGCATCACTGTAAGTATTAAAACTTTTTTTTGTTATGTGTTTTTAGCACCTATTATTTTTCATGTTTTATTGAACAAATTCACTCTTAGTGCAATTTTTAAGTTTTCCTTTTAAAGTAAATTGTTCTTTTGCTTGTTAAGTGTTGTTTAAGTGCAGTTAAGAGTTAAAGTGTTCATTCCTTGATATATTTCTTTTCTTGAGTGTGTAATAATTTTTTTTTTATTGCACATTGATTCATTTTGCAATAATTCTTGTGCAAATATTGTGTTGCTATTAAAGTTTCCTTGCAGAAAATTTTATGAAGTACTTGTTGAATTTGATATATTGCTGCAGTTTATTACAGTGCAGTTTCATATGCTCTGTTCTGTGCATAGTATTTTATTCTGTCTGTGTCATTTTATTTTATTTCAGTGAATTGTGTGTCTGTTTTAATTTTTGCACAAGTTTATTGAGTCCATTTTATCATTTTATTGTGTATTTCCTTGTTGCATTGAAAGTAAAGACAACTCACTGTGCCATCCTTTCAATTTAAAGTAAAAGTTGAGCAAATTAGATTTGAGCAAAGTACAAGTTCTCTTGATTTTCAGTGTTTGTTAAGTTGCATATTCTTCTTGTGTGAGTTCTTTACTTACTGTGTGACCTGTCAATTTTTAATTACTTATGCAGAATAGTTAAGAATTTTCTTCCATTTAAGCTTACTGTGTCATTCTCTCTCTTTTTTTTTTTTTTGACTTATGCCCTTCAGTATTTTCACTGAGAAGATGTCCCAGTCACTTTTGAACGTTCACTTAGTGTATCATTCCAGTCAAAGTCAATATGAATCAGTCCACAGTACCAACATTCCCTTACTGACTGAAAGACAATACCTAGCCCTTGAGCAATGTGTTTGTTCTCACAGCTTGTATCTGAGATTTGTTAAAGTGCTGCGAAATGTGAAGTTCAGATTAAGTTCCTATAGATCCGTGAATTACTTATTAACGTAGCCGAGCGGTCAGGCACTAGTAATTCTGTCACTCCCATCTGTGTTCCACCTATACCTTCAGACTTGCAGGATAGTGTTCCGTTGCCTCAAGTGTCCGGGGACACTCAGACTGCCTTGAGTGCACAGCCTATCCCTGCAATGACTGCTAGTTCGAGTAGTAGTTTCTCCACAGGGGATGCCTTGTCAGAAAACGATTACTTGCAACTAGTAATGCCATCTCTTGTTGATGTGACATGCTGTCTTCAGAAAGACGTCTCTGTTGTTGTTCCTTGTGTTTCAGATGGTGATCCCATCCTAGTTGACAGTAATCAGAGCATTGTGAGAAGTTATTTCTCGAATAACTTTCACGTGTTGCTAACGTTTGTAAGTGTAGTTTCTTTATAGCTGATACCTCGTGTCACTGTGTGCGACTCAGATTGAATATCAGCATTGTTGACCGTGTTCATTTATTTTCTCCTGTGCTTGCAGTTTGAGATAGTAGATTCGTTCTCCCTTGCTCATATTGCGTGTTAAAGCGTTAATTTTTTCAACTGGGGGGAGTCATCCACTCCACCGAGTTTGTTCATTCCTCCAGTAAGAAAGAACTGATAACTTTATTCCAGAACAAACAGCCTACTGGAAGGTTAGCCAGATGGACCTTGACTATCCAAGAGTTCAATCCCACTTTTGAAAATTTACCTGGCAAGTCGAATGTAGTCGCAGATGCTTTATCGCGACACGTTAGTGTAGTTACTGCAGATCCTCCATTTACTGTCGAGGATTTCAAAAATGCCCAAAGAACCGATCCCTTGTGTTCTGGTGATTCGATTCCTGCTCCAGGAAGATCTTATTCTTACTGTGAAGCCACCGGCACCCATTAGTGACTTTGTAATGAGCCAAGAATTACTGTATCGAACAGCCGAGTTGGGTACTCCAAGTAGAAGAGTTTACCAGTTAGTAATTCCACAGTCACTAGTGAACGTAGCTCTACAGCTAGTTCATGATGCACCAGGTGTTGCACACCCTGGTATGGATCGTTCTGTGAAACAAGCCAGAATGAAATACTTTTGGCCACGTATGGCAACTGACATTTCCGAGTATGTTAAGAAATGTAGTGTCTGTATGCAGCATAAAGGAAATGTCAATGGTCCTAACCCAATCCAAGTGTACCCAACCACTAGCGAACCGTGGGAAAGAGTTGCCCTTGATTTGTTAACTAATTTTAAATGTTCCCTCCAAGGCAACAAACATCTGTGTGTTATGGTAGACCATTTCACCAGATATTGTGAGTTAGTTCCTATTGCAGATAAGACTGCAGAGACAGTAGCTAGAGCGTTTAAAGAACGCATTATCTGCAGGCATACCACTCCAAAGTCCTTAGTAACAGATAATGGAGGTGAATTCTGTAATGAGATTCTTGAAAATTTGTGTACTTTATACAAGATCTCTAAATCCACCATTGTTCCTCATCATCCTGCTAGCAATGGGTTAGCCGAAAGAACCAATAAAAAGGTACTTGATGTCCTGAGAGCCACTATCAACCCCAATAGTGAAACTTGGGATGAAGTCATACCAGATGTTCAATGTGCCATAAATTCTGCTTACAATGCTTCCATAGGTGATACTCCACATTATGCATTGTATGGTGTAGACAAGCGTTTACCCTATGAGTTGTTATATTCCACTCCGAAACCTAATTACAACCCTGATGATTTCGTAGCAACTCGTACCAGCATGGCTCAGAGTGTTTTTAGAAGAATCCGTGAAACACTTCATAAATCAACAGCAGAATTTACTAGAGTAACTAATAGCCGTGCTAAGCCGTCAAAAGTCAAAGTAGGTTCAAGAGTAATGCTGACAAATTTCAACAAAACATCCGAAATGCCTAAGCTCGATCAAAAGTTTGTTGGACCTTATCGAGTTGTAGAACATATCTCTGGTAATAAGTATAAGGTTAGAGAAATTAGTACTGGCAAATACAAAGAATCGCATTTAGATCATATGAAATTAGTATGCGATGTTGATGATATTGCTACCCAGACTAATGTGACAGATGCTGAAAATCCTCTTGACTCTGTACCCTCTACCTCAGATACTCAGTCAGATACTCAACCTGAATGTCGTTACTCCTTGCGTACTCGACAAGTAATGAGAAACCCACAAGTATCTTTTGTAGATACTCCTTCAGATCTCTCCCAGTCAAGGCATGTGTTAGCCATTGCAGAGGAATTCGATCCTCCCAGAGATGATAACCATTCTGCATATGTAAACCTCACCCTCGCAGAATTGGGTTTAAATGTACATAGTCTGTATAATTAGATGTCCGAGATGAATGAAATTATCAACTGTGTGTTTTGTTATTAGCTGATCAGTTTGTCAGAAATTTTCGTGTTCACGTTCCCTCCGTATTCTGAGAATTTGACAGTAATAGTCTGAGTGCGCACCAGATGCCTTTGCTGTTAATTTCACCTTGTATATATATATATATATATATATATATATATATATATATATATATATATATATATATATATATATATATATATATATATATATATATATTTATTCTTCCTCAGAATCCGTAGAGTGCATGAATACAGATCGATCGATCAATTCCACCCATATTGTACAATGATTTGTTCTTATAGTTTGTAATGCATTACGTTAAAACTCATTACGTTAACACCCATTACGTCAAAATCATGTTGTACCATCCATTAGTTCTAAGTTATATATGAATTTGTTATTGTATAGAATCAGCCCAGATCCGCCTGCCTGTTCAGCCTATAGTATAGTAGTGTATGTCGGGACGACATACGTAACATGACCGAGCTGTCAGCATAGTTGCTGATCCCTGTATTCCCTGTATTATATAGCATAGCATATTAGTATCATCCATGTGCTTTAGATACGAGATCCCTTGTAGGCCTGTGGCTTTGTGTGACGTCACGGGATGCACATGTGTAGGCTCATACCTCTGCCCCGGCCTCACTCGGCGGCAGACCATTCAGCAGACAGGCAAGGCAGCTGGGCTCCATCCCTCACCATCTCAGTCTGACAATATATATTACCATCCAACAAGTGTGTCTACCTTCAACCTACGATATCTCCATTTAAGAACCCTTACGATAATATTACTTGCTTGGTTTCTAAAAAAAAAAGTGCATAATTTCCTTCTGGGACGCCAAATCTGGGACAGAGCCCAGAGAGAGTTTACTCTTGGAACAGTAGATCTCCAAGTCGTTCCAAGATACAAGTAAGCACTCATCTATGGGAAAACTGCTTCACTTTTGTATGGAAAAAAGAGAACAATGTCCTTAGTTCCAATTCCTTCACAAGATACATAGGAGAGATAGTGACAGAGGAGAACAATGATAAATTTTCGATAGATTTTCTGGTTGAATTTGTCTCTCATAGATACAGGATTTCATGTTGATTAATGATTACTCCAAGCTTTGCATTTTCTTACCCCAGGGAGGGTCCAGGTTCCTCTGGGTAAGAAACTTCACTACAACCTACTAACTCCCTTTCTAACCTCTAAAAAACAATTCCAATCTCACAACCCCCTTCTTTGTCACACTCTTGCTTTTTTCATCATATCTGTGCACTGTGATAGGAGACCTGGCCAAGCAGTGGTGGTGGGGCAAGGATGAATTGGGTAATTGGTCTGGATGAAAGAGGTGAATAGTGAGTGGGAAGAAGCATTGGTGACCAGTGAACACTCACCCATAGAAAGGATGATGCAATGCACGCACCAGACCTCACTGTCTAGAGTTCTTCACGTGTCCTCACCACAAACGCTCCATAGTGGATACCACAGAAGAACGAGGCGACGCAGTGGTAATTATTCAGGTATCCCGTTTCTGAAGTCGAACAGGAAAACTGCATGGGATGTAAGACTATGAAATGAGGCTGCACAGGAAAATCTGTGCAGATATTTTCCCCTCTAGCAATGTGATGACATCTTAATCACGTACTTCTGAGAATTTACGGAATTCAGATAGTTATTATCATTCAGTTTCGTTAAGAGCTTCATTCATATTCAGTAATGCTGCACTTTTCCTAAACTTCTTTTGAGAGCTCTGAACTAATGGTTATTCTTTCACCATTATTACTTGTTTATGAGACTGTAGTGGTGACAGTTTTATCTAGTGAAAAGAGATGGTATATTTATCTAGTTCAAATTTATCATAGTTTAATTTAATGTGTAGTGGTGAGAGTTTTTTTTTTTTGTTTGTTTGTTTTAGGTTTTGATAATTGTATCCCATGTGCAGCAGTGAAAGTATTATATAGTGTGTAAGTGTGATTATTTTATATTATGTGCAATTGTAAAAGTTTTGAACAATGGAGATTTAATATAGTGGGTAATATTTACAATTTTAACTTACGTGTTGTGCTAATAAATTTGTCCGGTGTATAATCATGATTGTTTTGTCTGTTGTGAAGTGGCAGTGGTGTTGTATAGTTGTAAATGTTTAATCTGATAGTTTGCCCTAGGGTGTAGCTCTGTGTTGTTTACTGTGTAGTAGTAATGTTGTGGTAATATTTCGACTTTTATGTAGTCGTAATATTTCGACATCTATGTAGTGGTAATATTTTGAATTCTATGCAGTGGTGATATTTTACCTACTATGTAGTGGTGAAAATTTTATCTATGTATTGTTGTCATATTTTGCGATTCTGCTCAACTCTGGCATCTCTACTACTGCATGAGTGATGTGTCGCCTTACTGCATTTAAATTATTAGTGTTACGAATTATCTGAGATCCTGTATCTTGCTGTACAGCTCCTGGGAGTTTAGAGGGTATTAAGCTTCATGTACACTGCCTCGTGAGTTTGTTGAGCTTTAAGGAATGGGTATCTCAGCATTACCAATCAAAGAGTTATTTAACTCATATGAAAGTTGATCTCCTGCTACTCTGTCTTTAAGACTTTTCAGGTAAAAACAGTGTGAAATTAGGCAGCATGGTTTGAAGTTATGAGATACAGGGAATATCTTTCTACAACACCAATAAGACTAATACAGGGAATATCTATCTCTAACACCAATTAGACTGCAATATGCATAGTTATGAATAAACTGAAAAATGGAAAGAAGACTCGAACCTTTCATCCTTCTGTTTATTCACTGACAGTCGTTTATTACGACTTAATTTGAGTTCATACTTAGTTACGTTCGTTATATTCTTTAAAGCTGATTCATATTTATTGTCCAGATTCATTAATTTTCACAATGTACATAAATTGGAATTTGTATTTAAACAAAGTATTTTTCTGAGTTAATGGCATTTAAATATATTCCTAACATCTGATTTATTACTGTTTTCATTAATACTGATTAACTTATTTGAATCTGTTGAATTTATTCTTAAAACCTTTCTCTTAACTCATCTATAGAACAAAAAAGACTTCTGTGATAATCGTTTTAAAACAACTCAACTGCACTTGAGTGTAACTATATTTGTAAGATTCCATGAATAATTCAGTTCGCGTTAAATAGATAAATAATGTAGTTAATTAATGGCAATAATATTTTCGAGATAAACTCTGATTTTTTGGCCGATTATTGAAACATTCACTGGATAACAGTATTTCAATTAAATTTTATGTTTCTCTTATTGTTTTGTTCTACATTAGGATGTATTTTATTTAGAAGAGTAATAACCTGGGCATAACTAAATACTATAGGCATAGTTAGATCTCTTAGTAGCATTAGCTAGGCACAGTTAGCTTTTAAAAGTAGAGTTGCATAACTTTGACAAAGTTAGCTGTTATAGCCGCAAATCACAGTCATAGTTAACTGTTATAGTAGCTTAGGCTAGGGATTGTTTTCTGTTGTTATTACATATCATGGGCATAGATTCCACTTATAGAAACAGTCTGGGTATACTTACTTGAAAGAGTAACACAGTCATTCATAGCTAGGTGCTGGGATTTTATATTTAGGTCATAGAAAGAGCTAGATGCTTTTGCAGCATAATTTGTGCATAGTTATCATTTATGACTGCATAGTTTTGTCATTTTTGGTTTTTAATAGCATAATGTGAGCATTTTTAGTTGCTATTGTTGCATAACCTAACATTTTCAACACTAATATGATTTTGACCTTCAGCAACAGTATTTCGTTTAAAGACAGTTAATTGGCACTTTCTGTGAGGGCAAGACATTTAAAAGCTTGTATTAAGACTTTAAAAGGCTCATAATGCATTTCATTGTTGTGAATCCTTAATTAACTCAGTGTAATGCATTCTCCGCTCAGTGTAACTGAACTATTAAATGCGGTTACACAATTAAGTTGCTTGTTATGGTGTCGTTGATGTGTTTCCTAATACATTTTCCGGTTCAAACTGAAACTTTGCTGCAAAATTCCCTGCTTGTCCTAGCAAGACTCCTTCACCGGTGCTATTTCAAATTGCACTTTTCGTCTGTGTTGTGAGTGTGTAGCTTATGTTACTTTTGAACATTAAGTGCATTGTTTTCAGGTACAGGTGCATAGGTGCAGTTTCACAAGTTGCCATGCATGGCGGCGTGTTTGGATTGCCTGGGATAGCCCGGGTGAGTTAGACAAGGTGACTGTCTCCATTGTCATTGTGCCTTCCTCGACCCTCTTCCCCTATTCACCTGCATCCTCAACTTATTGCCTTTACTATCATATGGAACAAAGGCGGGTTTCGCTGATCCAAGTGTAATGGACTGACTCTCCCATTTCCAGCAGTTGAACTGGAAGTAACTTAAGAATGTAAACGAAACAAATGATGGTGTAGGCAAATTCGAAAGTTATAGAAGAAAGGAAACTTTAAAAAAAGAAAGAGGTTTCCAAAGAAGGCTTGCCGCAAGAAGCAAAGAGAGCGACAAGAGCCTTCGCAAAATGGTTAGGCTTGATTTCCTTGCCAACATTGAGCTTGAAGTTAAGTTTAGATGGTTTTTACGAAGCTGCAATAGACAACCCAGAGAAAAACTTTAAGATTCATCGTGACAAGCATTCATAGAAAAAAAAAATCTTACTCACAAATATGCTAACATCAAACTTCAAGCTGCCCCACCATGGGCACCTATAGTGCTTAATGTCATCCACAACGTCAGTAAGTACTTGGATCCTACATTCCTGGTGTCAGATCAAGTTGCTAACCCTTGTCGACTTCATAATGATCTGATATTGGCTGAGTGGATTGGCCAAGGGACTCACCCACCTTATATCAACTCTCGTGCAGCGCTTACAGGAGTAGATGTTACAAGTGTTAGCGCTGGGGTCACATTGCTTAGAAATGCCAAGCTAAGTCACACTGGTGTGCAGTGTGTGCCAAGGTCCATCCTTCTCAACAGTGCTATGATATGATCAAGTGTTACGCAGGGTTCTGCATGACATTGTATTGTATATATAGTGGAGAATGAATGTAATTGAAAAGCTTAATTTTAAAATTCATAATGTGCATTTGGGGGTACTGTAAAGTACTTGTAAATGTAAATGTAAGGAAATCCTGCCAAGGATTTATTTTCCAACTGTGTTTGGTTAGCGGGTAAGCTGGATGGTGTGGCTTGGGTCACATGGAGGCAGCATGGAGTGAAGGCTGGCGTCTCGGACGCCGTGTATTTAAGCTAAGTTTTGTAGTTGTGTACTCCTTTTGTTTAGCTAACTCAAGCTATAGGTTCTTCTATGGTTCACCTGTATGCTTACCTAGACTCTGATATGGTCAGGGTTGTGTAGGATGAGTGAGGAGATAAGAGGAAATGGGGTGGGTAGTGGAGTATGGAAGGCCGGACGCTCGCTGGGCTAAGTGTTCATTTTTTTTCTTATGTGCCGGTATTCTCCCGGTCCGGGTCTTTTCCAAGTAGTGGTGACCCGGCCTTGGCTCCCTATCTGGGGAGTATCTCGAGACCTAAGTCTCCCATTGGAGGAGGTACAAGTACCCCCTCATCTTTGGGACCAAGTGTCCCCAGACCTAGCCACAGTCCCCGCCCTCACGGGGCTCGTAGGGAGAAGCTAGGCCTCTGGTCTGTCATCTGCCCCGCCCCAAAGGGGCTCGTGGGGATGGCAGTCTTATGAGCTGCTGGTGGTAGCAAGCTCAGGCCTCCTAAGTGTGCATGTTTTGATGGGCTCTCCAGCGGCTGGCTCCTTGTGTACCGTCATTTGGGCGTTTAGGGTAGGAGATATAGGAAGGTGTTTTTCTAAAGAGTGTGTATAGTGTTAGTCTTAATAAATGTATATTTTACTAACTAGGAATTTTCCCTAACCCTCTGATAACCAACCCACTGAAGTAACAAATGCTGGTTTAGCGTTTTCGGTTTTGACTGGGAAAGCCCTGGGTCGCCTGTTTTTGCATGAAATTCGTGTAACTTTTACCTTTGCCTTAGACAAGGCTTTAGCCCCCAGGTAATCCCACCTTTTCTGCATAACATGGGGGCCTGTATATGGGAGAATTATCAAATTTTGTGATAATTCAAGTTTGCAACTGGAAAGTTAATAATCCTACTTTACTGGGTTGGTTAGAGAAAGGATTCACTAAAATACTCCCACTAAAATGTTAATTTACCATTGCAGGGGCAATATTGTTGATTTTTAGTGTTATTAATAACTAATACCCAGTGAATAATTTACCTTTTGTGCAATATTGCTGATTTTTAGGGTGTTGTTAATAACTAATACTCTGTGAATAATTTACCACTTAGGGTGTTATTAATACCTAATATTTTACCTATAATTTACCACTTAGGGTGTTATTAATACCTAATATTTTGTGCATAATTTACCTTAGCAGGTGCAATAGTTGCATTTCTGCCAGGGGGTTTTTGTGTGCAATTCTGTTTAATTTTAAGTAGTCACATGACAATCACTCCTTGTGAATATACTACTTTAGTATATCTGCTTTGCTGTGTTCTTTATTATTTTATATCATTAAGTACTGTGGCTGATAGCAAGGTTTGGTGCTATTATTTCCCAAAATGTCTGACACTGGTGAAAATTCTGGGGATGACATGCATTTGGAAAGTGATCTTGAATCAAATCCCCATGATAGGAACACGGATAGGGAAGTAGAACTTGTGAAGTTGAAATTAGCCCTAGTTGCGGAGGAAAAAAGAACGGTTAAGGATTGAACATAAGAACATAAGAAAGGAGGAACACTGCAGCAGGCCTGTTGGCCCATTCTAGGCAGGTCCTTTACAATTCATCCCACTAACAATGCTTATTTCAATGCTACCCATGAAATAAGCTCCGATGTGCAATCCCACTCAAATCCAACCCCTCCCACTCATGTACTTATCCAACCTAAATTTGAAACTACCCAAAGTCCTAGCCTCAATAACCCAACTAGGTAGACTGTTCCACTCATCAACTACCCTATTTCCAAACCAATACTTTCCTATGTCCTTTCTAAATCTAAACTTATCTAATTTAAATCCATTACTGCGGGTTCTCTCTTGGAGAGATATCCTCAAGACCTTGTTAATATCCCCTTTATTAATACCTATCTTCCACTTATACACTTCGATCAGGTCTCCCGTCATTCTTCGTCTAACAAGTGAATGTAACTTAAGAGTCTTCAATCTTTCTTCATAAGGAAGATTTCTAATGCTATGTATTAATTTAGTCATCCTACGCTGAATGTTTTCTAACGAATTTATGTCCATTCTGTAATATGGAGACCAGAATTGAGCTGCATAATCTAGGTGAGGCCTTACTAATGATGTATAAAGCTGCAGTATGACCTCTGGACTTCTGTTGCTTACACTTCTTGATATAAATCCCAGTAATCTATTTGCCTTATTACGTACGCTTAGGCATTGCTGTCTTGGTTTAAGGTTGCTGCTTACCATAACCCCCAAGTCCTTTTCGCAATCTGTATGGTTAAGTTCTACATTATTTAACTTATAAGTGCTAGGGTTATGGACACTCCCGAGCTTCAGAACCTTGCATTTATCAACATTGAACTGCATCTGCCACTTTTCTGACCAAGAGTAGAGTTTGTCTAAATCCTCCTGAAGTTCCCTAACATCTACGTTTGAATCAATTATCCTACCTATCTTCGTGTCATCGGCGAATTTGCTCATATCACTAGTAATTCCTTCATCAAGATCATTGATATATATTATAAACAACAACGGGCCCAAGACTGATCCCTGTGGAACGCCACTTGTTACTGATCCCCACTCGGATTTAACCCCATTTATGGACACTCTTTGCTTCCTGTCTGTGAGCCATGATTCGATCCACGAGAGCACCCTTCCCCCAATGCCATGAGCTGCTACTTTCTTCAACAGTCTTTGGTGCGGAACTCTATCAAATGCCTTACTAAAATCTAAGTAAATAATATCAAATTCTTTATCGTGGTCAACAGCCTCAAAAGCTTTACTGAAGAAAGTTAATAAATTAGTTAGACAAGACCGGCCTCTTGTGAATCCATGCTGAGTATCATTAATCAAGCTATGCTTATCGAGATGGCTTCTTATAATCTCAGCTATAATTGACTTTAGTAATTTGCCTACAATTGAGGTCAGGCTTATTGGGCGGTAATTTGACGGTAACGACTTGTCCCCTGTTTTAAAAATAGGAATTACATTAGCCATCTTCCACATATCAGACACTGCACCTGTTTGAAGAGATAAATTAAAAATATTAGTTAATGGTTCACAGACTTCCATTTTGCATTCCTTTAGAACCCTTGAAAAAACCTCATCAGGACCCGGTGACTTGTTTTGCTTCAGTCTGTCTATCTGCTTCACAACCATTTCACTAGTGACTGTGATGTTACATAATTTATCTTCTTCTGATCCACTATAAAAATTAATTACCGGAATATTATTATTGTCTTCCTGTGTAAAAACCGAGAGAAAATAATTATTTAAAATCGAGCACATTTCATTCTCTTTGTCAGTAAGATGCCCATAGCTATTTTTAAGGGGACCTATCTTATCTCTGACTTTTGTTCTATAGACCTGGAAAAAACTTTTTGGGTTAGTTTTAGAATCCCTAGCAACTTTAATTTCATAGTCCCTTTTAGCTTTTCTTATCCCCTTTTTAATGTCCCTCTTAATGTCAATATACTGATTCATAAGATGACCCTCGCCTCTTTTGATACGCCTATAAATTCCTTTCTTATACCCTAGTAGATATTTCAGCCTATTATTCATCCATTTTGGGTCATTTCTATTTGATCTAATTTCCTTATAAGGGATAAACGTTCTTTGAGCAGCATGTATTGTGTTCAGAAAACTGTCATATTGATAGCTCTCTTCGTTACCCCAGTCAACAGATGATAAGTGTTCTCTAAGCCCATCGTAATCTGCTAAGCGAAAATCTGGGACTGTTACTGAGTTATCCCTACTATCATACTTCCATTCAATTCTACATGTAATTGATTTGTGGTCGCTAGCACCCAGTTCCTCTGAGACTTCTAAATTATTAACAAGGGATTCATTGTTTGCCAGAACTAAGTCAAGCAGGTTATTACCCCTTGTAGGTTCTGTCACAAACTGCTTCAAAAAACACTCCTGAACTACTTCTAAGAAATCGTATGAATCTAAATTCCCAGTCAAGAAATTCCAATCAATATGACTAAAGTTAAAGTCTCCTAGAATTACTACATTATCGTGCCTTGTGGCCCTAACAATTTCCTCCCATAGTAGTCTCCCCTGGTCCCTATCTAAATTTGGGGGACGGTATATCACACCTAAAATTAATTTTTCATGCCCCTCTGAAAATTCTATCCAAACAGACTCTGTATGTGTTACTTCAGACTTAATACCCGTTTTTATGCAACAGTTCAAGCGATCTCGGACATACAATGCCACCCCACCCCCCTTCCCGATACTTTTATCTACTTGGAACAATTTAAAACCCTGAATGTGACATTCTGCAGGCATGTCCCGACTTTTTGAATTAAACCACGTCTCAGTAATGGCAAATACATCTATGTTACCTGCACTAGCAACTAGTCTCAACTCGTCCATCTTATTCCTAGCACTGCGACTATTTGTGTAATAAATATTTAATGACCCTCCTATCTCTTTACCCTTCCTGCTCCTTTCTGTTATTCCACTAAACCTATTACTGTCATTGTCAATTAGTGCCACTGGCTTTCCACTATCCTCCTCATTTTGCCTATTACTAGTTCTCCTAGTACTCATGTTACTACCCTGCGACTTCACAGTTTTCCCGCCAAAACCCATACCACTAACTATTCCTAGTTTAAAGACCTAACAGCTCCCTCCACTGCGTTGGCCAGTGCTCCCACCCCACACCTAGACAAGTGAACCCCATCCCTGGCATACATGTCATTTCTGCCATAGAAGAGGTCCCAGTTGTCAATGAATGTTACTGCATTTTCTTTACAGTATTTGTCCAGCCAGCAATTGACACCAATTGCTCTGGACAAGCCATTCATTCAACTCCTCTCCTGGCAAAATGCCACATGACAGGTTTCCCACCCTTCTTCCTAATTATCTCTATTGCTGACCTATACCTGCTAATCAGGTCCTCACTCCTACGTCTGCCAACATCGTTGCCTCCAGCACTGAGACAGATAATAGGATTGCTCCCATTACCTCTCATGATGTCATCCAGACGGTTAACAATATCCTTCATCCCAGCCCCAGGAAAACACACTCTCTGCCTCCTACTCCTACTCCAGGAACAGAAAGCATTAGAGGAGCTTAGGGGTCAAGAAAGAGCTAGGGAGAGGCAAGTTATTTCTCAACAATCCACGGACACGAGGGCAGATGTTTTTCATTTGGATAAAGCCATAAAATTTGTGCCCAAATTCCTAGAGAAAGACCCAGGCCAGCTTTTTCCTGTTATTTGAATAAGAACATAAGAACATAAGAAAGGAGGAACACTGCAGCAGGCCTGTTGGCCCATACTAGGCAGGTCCTTTACAATTCATCCCACTAACAAACATTTGACCAACCCAATTTTCAATGCTACCCAAGAAATAAGCTCTGATGTGCAAGTCCCACTCAAATCCAACCTCTCCCACTCATGTACTTATCCAACCTAAATTTGAAACTACCCAAAGTCCTAGCCTCAATAACCCAACTAGGTAGATTGTTCCACTCATCAACTACCCTATTTCCAAACCAATACTTTCCTATGTCCTTTCTAAATCTAAACTTATCTAATTTAAATCCATTACTGCGGGTTCTCTCTTGGAGAGATATCCTCAAGACCTTGTTAATATCCCCTTTATTAATACCTATCTTCCACTTATACACTTCGATCAGGTCTCCCCTCATTCTTCGTCTAACAAGTGAATGTAACTTAAGAGTCTTCAATCTTTCTTCATAAGGAAGATTTCTAATGCTATGTATTAATTTAGTCATCCTACGCTGAATGTTTTCTAACGAATTTATGTCCATTCTGTAATATGGAGACCAGAATTGAGCTGCATAATCTAGGTGAGGCCTTACTAATGATGTATAAAGCTGCAGTATGACCTCTGGACTTCTGTTGCTTACACTTCTTGATATAAATCCCAGTAATCTATTTGCCTTATTACGTACGCTTAGGCACTGCTGTCTTGGTTTAAGGTTGCTGCTTACCATAACCCCCAAGTCCTTTTCGCAATCTGTATGGTTAAGTTCTACATTATTTAACTTATAAGTGCTAGGGTTATGGACACTTCCGAGCTTCAGAACCTTGCATTTATCTACATTGAACTGCATCTGCCACTTTTCTGACCAAGAGTGGAGTTTGTCTAAATCCTCCTGAAGTTCCCTAACATCTACGTTTGAATCAATTATCCTACCTATCTTCGTGTCATCGGCGAATTTGCTCATATCACTAGTAATTCCTTCATCAAGATCATTGATATATATTATAAACAACAACGGGCCCAAGACTGATCCCTGTGGAACGCCACTTGTTACTGATCCCCACTCGGATTTAACCCCATTTATGGACACTCTTTGCTTCCTGTCTGTGAGCCATGATTCGATCCACGAGAGCACCCTTCCCCCAATGCCATGAGCTGCTACTTTCTTCAACAGTCTTTGGTGCGGAACTCTATCAAATGCCTTACTAAAATCTAAGTAAATAATATCAAATTCTTTATCGTGGTCAACAGCCTCAAAAGCTTTACTGAAGAAAGTTAATAAATTAGTTAGACAAGACCGGCCTCTTGTGAATCCATGCTGAGTATCATTAATCAAGCTATGCTTATCGAGATGGCTTCTTATAATCTCAGCTATAATTGACTCTAGTAATTTGCCTACAATTGAGGTCAGGCTTATTGGGCGGTAATTTGACGGTAACGACTTGTCCCCTGTTTTAAAAATAGGAATTACATTAGCCATCTTCCACATATCAGACACTACACCTGTTTGAAGAGATAAATTAAAAATATTAGTTAATGGTTCACAGACTTCCATTTTGCATTCCTTTAGAACCCTTGAAAAAACCTCATCAGGACCCGGTGACTTATTTTGCTTCAGTCTGTCTATCTGCTTCACAACCATTTCACTAGTGACTGTGATGTTACATAATTTATCTTCTTCTGATCCACTATAAAAATTAATTACCGGAATATTATTAGTGTCTTCCTGTGTAAAAACCGAGAGAAAATAATTATTTAAAATCGAGCACATTTCATTCTCTTTGTCAGTAAGGTGCCCATAGTTATTTTTAAGGGGACCTATCTTATCTCTAACTTTTGTTCTATAGACCTGGAAAAAACTTTTTGGGTTAGTTTTAGAATCCCTAGCAACTTTAATTTCATAGTCCCTTTTAGCTTTTCTTATCCCCTTTTTAATGTCCCTCTTAATGTCAATATACTGATTCATAAGATGACCCTCGCCTCTTTTGATTCGCCTATAAATTCCTTTCTTATGCCCTAGTAGATATTTCAGCCTATTATTCATCCATTTTGGGTCATTTCTGTTTGATCTAATTTCCTTATAAGGGATAAACCTTCTTTGAGTAGCATGTATTGTGTTCAGAAAACTGTCATATTGATAGCTCTCTTCGTTACCCCAGTCAACAGATGATAAGTGTTCTCTAAGCCCATCGTAATCTGCTAAGCGAAAATCTGGGACTGTTACTGAGTTATCCCTACTATCATACTTCCATTCAATTCTACATGTAATTGATTTGTGGTCGCTAGCACCCAGTTCCTCTGAGACTTCTAAATTATTAACAAGGGATTCATTGTTTGTCAGAACTAAGTCAAGCAGGTTATTACCCCTTGTAGGTTCTGTCACAAACTGCTTCAGAAAACAATCCTGAACTACTTCTAAGAAATCGTATGATTCTAAATTCCCAGTCAAGAAATTCCAATCAATATGACTAAAGTTAAAGTCTCCTAGAATTACTACATTATCGTGCCTTGTGGCCCTAACAATTTCCTCCCATAGTAGTCTCCCCTGGTCCCTATCTAAATTTGGGGGACAGTATATCACACCTAAAATTAATTTTTCATGCCCCTCTGAAAATTCTATCCAAACAGACTCTGTATGTGTTACTTCAGACTTAATACCCGTTTTTATGGAACAGTTCAAGCGATCTTGGACATACAGTGCCACCCCACCCACCTTCCCGATACTTCTATCTACTTGGAACAATTTAAAACCCTGAATGTGACATTCTGCAGGCATGTCCCGACTTTTTGAATTAAACCACGTCTCAGTAATGGCAAATACATCTATGTTACCTGCACTAGCAACTAGTCTCAACTCGTCCATCTTATTCCTAGCACTGCGACTATTTGTGTAATAAATGTTTAATGACCCTCCTATCTCTTTACCCTTCCTGCTCCTTTCTGTTATTCCACTAAACCTATTACTGTCATTGTCAATTAGTGCCACTGGCTTTCCAATATCCTCCTCATTTTGCCTATTACTAGTTCTCCTAGTACTCATGTTACTACCCTGCGACTTCACAGTTTTCCCGCCAAAACCCATACCACTAACTATTCCTAGTTTAAAGACCTAACAGCTCCCTCCACTGCGTTGGCCAGTGCTCCCACCCCACACTTAGACAAGTGAACCCCATCCCTGGCATACATGTCATTTCTACCATAGAAGGGTAAAGTTTCAGGCAGAGCAGTCTTCTAAATAGGTGGTGTCGCTCTAAAGGTGTGGTAGACAATTATGAGGGTGTAAATACCTTAATTTTGTTAGAGGATCTTTTGAGAAATGTTTCTCATGACCTTAAAGCACATCTTGAGGAGAAGGATCTGGATGATTTTAATAATGCTTTAGAGCTCGGTGATAGATTTTTAGCTAACCAGAAAGTTGGTAGTGGTTACCACCCGCAACATAACAATAATGGAACGTTTTCCCCACCCACCAGTAGGAATAAGAATTTTCAGAGGTTTAAACTGCATATTTCTCAGCCTAATAACCACCAGAGTGTGAATAAGCCTAATTCTCAAGTGCTTGCCCAGGGAAGTTTTAAGTCTTCAGTCACAGGTCCAGCACTACAGGGAACAGGTGGGACGAGCCAGTTCTCCAGAGTCAAGGGATCCAACCTAGGTCAAATGGGCAAGGGGCTTTTAAACCTTATTACTGTACTTATTGTCAAAAACAAGGCCATCTGCAGCCGTATTGCAAGAAGATGCGTAGAGATTAGGCGGTTGCTGGAGCTTCTCAGGTAGATACACCAGGTACCCACACGGTAGATAGTATTGAAGCGTCACCTCTGGGTATATCAGGTAACCCGGCAGTTTGGGACCCTCGAATGAAGGTCTTTACAAGTAAGTCTATGGTGGCCTTACACCTAAATGAAGGTAAGGTAACCGGTGTTATAAGAACATAAGAACATAAGAAAGGAGGAACACTGCAGCAGGCCTGCTGGCCCATACTAGGCAGGTCCTTTACAATTCATCCCACTAACAAACATTTGACCTACCCAATTTTCAATGCTACCCAAGAAATAAGCTCTGATGTGCAAGTCCCACTCAAATCCAACCCATCCCACTCATGTATTTATCCAACCTAAATTTGAAACTACCCAAGGTCCTAGCCTCAATAACCCAACTAGGTAGACTGTTCCACTCATCTACTACCCTATTTCCAAACCAATACTTTCCTATGTCCTTTCTAAATCTAAACTTATCTAATTTAAATCCATTACTGCGGGTTCTCTCTTGGAGAGATATCCTCAAGACCTTGTTAATATCCCCTTTATTAATACCTATCTTCCACTTATACACTTCGATCAGGTCTCCCCTCATTCTTCGTCTAACAAATGAATGTAACTTAAGAGTCTTCAATCTTTCTTCATAAGGAAAATTTCTAATGCTATGTATTAATTTAGTCATCCTACGCTGAATGTTTTCTAACGAATTTATGTCCATTCTGTAATATGGAGACCAGAATTGAGCTGCATAATCTAGGTGAGGCCTTACTAATGATGTATAAAGCTGCAGTATGACCTCTGGACTTCTGTTGCTTACACTTCTTGATATAAATCCCAGTAATCTATTAGCCTTATTACGTACGCTTAGGCATTGCTGTCTTGGTTTAAGGTTGCTGCTTACCATAACCCCCAAGTCCTTTTCGCAATCTGTATGGTTAAGTTCTACATTATTTAACTTATAAGTGCTAGGGTTATGGACACTCCCGAGCTTCAGAACCTTGCATTTATCTACATTGAACTGCATCTGCCACTTTTCTGACCAAGAGTAGAGTTTGTCTAAATCCTCCTGAAGTTCCCTAACATCTACGTTTGAATCAATTATCCTACCTATCTTCGTGTCATCGGGGAATTTGCTCATATCACTAGTAATTCCTTCATCAAGATCATTGATATATATTATAAACAACAACGGGCCCAAGACTGATCCCTGTGGAACGCCACTTGTTACTGATCCCCACTCGGATTTAACCCCATTTATTGACACTCTTTGCTTCCTGTCTGTGAGCCATGATTCGATCCACGAGAGCACCCTTCCCCCAATGCCATGAGCTGCTACTTTCTTCAACAGTCTTTGGTGCGGAACTCTATCAAATGCCTTACTAAAATTTAAGTAAATAATATCAAATTCTTTATCGTGGTCAACAGCCTCAAAAGCTTTACTGAAGAAAGTCAATAAATTAGTTAGACAAGACCGGCCTCTTGTGAATCCATGCTGAGTATCATTAATCAAGCTATGCTTATCGAGATGGCTTCTTATAATCTCAGCTATAATTGACTCTAGTAATTTGCCTACAATTGAGGTCAGGCTTATTGGGCGGTAATTTGACGGTAACGACTTGTCCCCTGTTTTAAAAATAAGAATTACATTAGCCATCTTCCACATATCAGACACTGCACCTGTTTGAAGAGATAAATTAAAAATATTAGTTAATGGTTCACAGACTTCCATTTTGCATTCCTTTAGAACCCTTGAAAAAACCTCATCAGGACCCGGTGACTTATTTTGCTTCAGTCTGTCTATCTGCTTCACAACCATTTCACTAGTGACTGTGATGTTACATAATTTATCTTCTTCTGATCCACTATAAAAATTAATTACCGGAATATTATTAGTGTCTTCCTGTGTAAAAACCGAGAGAAAATAATTATTTAAAATCGAGCACATTTCATTCTCTTTGTCAGTAAGATGCCCATAGTTATTTTTAAGGGGACCTATCTTATCTCTGACTTTTGTTCTATAGACCTGGAAAAAACTTTTTGGGTTAGTTTTAGAATCCCTAGCAACTTTAATTTCATAGTCCCTTTTAGCTTTTCTTATCCCCTTTTTAATGTCCCTCTTAATGTCAATATACTGATTCATAAGATGACCCTCGCCTCTTTTGATACGCCTATAAATTCCTTTCTTATGCCCTAGTAGATATTTCAGCCTATTATTCATCCATTTTGGGTCATTTCTATTTGATCTAATTTCCTTATAAGGGATAAACGTTCTTTGAGCAGCATGTATTGTGTTCAGAAAACTGTCATATTGATAGCTCTCTTCGTTACCCCAGTCAACAGATGATAAGTGTTCTCTAAGCCCATCGTAATCTGCTAAACGAAAATCTGGGACTGTTTGTAGATGAATGGTTCACAGAACCGACATGTTGATAAATTAGACACATGTGCAACTCTTGGGTATCTTTATTGAGGAAACGTTTCGCCACACAGTGGCTTCATCAGTCCATACATAGGAGAAACTTGAAGAACAGGAGGAGAATGAGGTAATCAGTCCCTCAACCTTGAGTCGATGTGTTCAGTCCATCAATCTGCCGTATTCTACTCAAGATTGATGGACTGAACACATCGACTCAAGGTTGAGGGACTGATTACCTCATTCTCCTCCTGTTCTTCAAGTTTCTCCTATGTATGGACTGATGAAGCCACTGTGTGGCGAAACGTTTCCTCAATAAAGATACCCAAGAGTTGCACATGTGTCTAATTTATCATCTGGGACTGTTACTGAGTTATCCCTACTATCATACTTCCATTCAATTCTACATGTAATTGATTTGTGGTCGCTAGCACCCAGTTCCTCTGAAACTTCTAAATTATTAACAAGGGATTCATTGTTTGCCAGAACTAAGTCAAGCAGGTTATTACCCGTTGTAGGTTCTGTCACAAACTGCTTCAAAAAACACTCCTGAACTACTTCTAAGAAATCGTATGATTCTAAATTCCCAGTCAAGAAATTCCAATCAATATGACTAAAGTTAAAGTCTCCTAGAATTACTACATTATCGTGCCTTGTGGCCCTAAAAATTTCCTCCCATAGTAGTCTCCCCTGGTCCCTATCTAAATTTGGGGGACGGTATATCACACCTAAAATTAATTTTTCATGCCCCTCTGAAAATTCTATCCAAACATGTCTTTGAGGGACACTGGTAGCACATACACCTTCTTCGTATGGGTGTATTGCCAGAGTCGGATGACACATACACCGGGTTGGACGTTTTGCTGAAAGGGATTACCGAATTCACTGTCAAGACTCCAGTGCACAGATTATAAGAACATAAGAACTTAAGAATGGAGGAACACTGCAGAAGGCCTACTGGCCCATACAAGGCAGGTCCTTATCAAAACGACCTCTACCCAAAGCTGCCCAAGAATTACCTCCGGTACCCAATGAAACCAATGAAACCCATCCACTCCCACTTATATATTTGTCCAATCTCTCCTTAAAGCTACCCAAGGTTCTAGCCTCTATCACCCTGATGGGAAGATTGTTATACGCATTTACAACTTTGTTAGAAAACCAGTACTTATCTATGTCCTTTCTAAATCTAAATTTATCCAATTTAAATCCATTATTTCTGGTTCTTACCTGGTTCGACACCCTCAGTACTTTATTAATATCTCCTTTGTTTATGCCCGTCATCCACTTATACACTTCAGTGATATCTCCCCTCATTCTACGCCTCTCCAGAGAGTGGAGATTTAAGGCTTTAAGTCTATCTTAATACGGGAGATTCCTTACACAGCAAATCATTTTAGTCATTCTTCTCTGTATGTTCTCCAATGAGTCTATATCCATCCTGTAGTAAGGAAACCAAAACTGTGCAGCATAATCCAAATGAGGCCTCACTAGTGAGGAATAGAGCTGTAAAATAACTTTTGGACTTCTGTTACTTGTACTTCTAGAGATAAATCCTAGTAATCTGTTAGCCTTTTTGCGCACACTAAGGCACTGCTGTCTTTGCTTTAGATTTCTGCTTACCATGACTCCCAAGTCTTTTTCACATTCTGTATGATCAAGCTCTACTTCACCTAGATTATAGCTTTGAGGGTTATTTTCATTACCAAGGACTAGCACCTTACACTTATCCACATTGAACTTCATCTGCCATTTTTCAGACCAAGACATTAGTTTGTCGAAGTCCTCCTGAAGTTCATTGCTATCCTCCTCAGAGTGAATTACGCTGCCTATCTTTGTATCATCAGCAAACTTACTCATGTCACTCGTAATCCTTTCACCAAGGTCATTAATGTAAATTATGAAAAAGAGAGGGCCTAAAACTTATCCTTGTGGAACGCCACTAGTGACTAATCCCCATTCAAATTTCACCCCATTGATGGAAACTCTCTGCTTTCTGTGCAAGAAAGGTATAAAATACCGACAATATGAAAGTTAAGACACATGTGCAACATCTGGATATCTTTATTGTAGTAGACGTTTCGCCATCCAACTTTCATATTGTCGGTATTTTATACCTTTCTTGCACAACTTGTCAGACACTGCAACATCATGGAATCTTGGTTCAGAGGACATCTACAAGACCTTCACGGCTGCTGCAACTAACCCATCTCTTTGGGAAGGACCTACTTCCACTGGGGAATCCCGCCTACCAGTGACTTTGCCCTCGTCTGCTGCCCGTCCCTATCCACTGACGCCTATATAAACCGCCAGTCTTCTTGTCTTTGCTCCAGATTCTCCTCCACCACGATGCTGTGAACACTAACTTCAAGGCCGAGGGACTGATTACCTCATCTTTTGGTTTAGAAAGACACGTAAGCAAACACTATAACAAATAACAAGCTATCCTCAACAAACCGCCCATGGAACAGCCCCCTAAACAGTTCATAGTACTTCCATGTGGCGATGTTGCCACGAATACTCGCCGGGCACTTGGTATGAGTAACATCAACGTTTCCACCATAAACACATCCTCTATCAAAGACCTCACTACTAAACGCAGCCCCACACCTCTAACTTCTACAGCAGGCGTCTACACTATCCCCTGTGGGTTCTGTCCCAAGAAATATGTAGGCGAGACAGGCAGAGATCTTGCAGTCCGCCTGAATGAGCATCGAAATGCCTCTAACAGAGACGATGTAAGGTACGCCTGTGTCCTCCACAGAGACTCCACGGGGCATTTGATGAACTGGAACGAGGCACAACTCGTTCTCACCGAACCAGACCTCAGACGCCGACGGTGCCTAGAAGCCTCACTAATCACCGTCACCGACACTATAGAACGCAACACTGGAAACTACAAAATTTCAAAAACATTGGCATACATGATACTTAAGCAGCACCAACCCAACAACACAGGAGTCACGTGATTTCATCGTCTACCCTCGCCTCGCATGGGCCAGTAGGCCTTCTACAGTGTTCCTCCATTCTTATGTTCTTATGACATTCCTCAGGTCACGTGCGTCACATCTCACTCTCCGCCTGTATATATAATGTCTTTCTACCTCTGTATGTTAGAAGTGATCAAGGTTCCAGGACCGAAACGTTTTCTAATAAATATGTTATAGTGTTTGCTTACGTGTCTTTCTAAACCAACTTGTCGGTATTTATTACCAAGGTTTATACCACCTCATCTTTTGTATATAGTTCTACTGTCTTCCTATTATGTCCTAGAATCTGTATTGATAAAGCCACTGGATGGCGAAACGTCTACTACAATAAAGATATCCAGATGTTGCACATGTGTCTTAACTTTCTCTGCTTTCTGTTGGTAAGCCATGCCTCTATCCATGCTAGTTGGTTTAGAAAGACACGTAAGCAAACACTATGACATATTTATTAGAAAACGTTTCGGTCCTGGGACCTTGATCACTTCTAACATACAGAGGTAGAAAGGCATTATATATATAGGCGGAGAGTGAGGTGTGACGCACGTGACCTGAGGAATGTCATAAGAACATGAGAACATAAGAATGGAGGAACACTGTAGAAGGCCTACTGGCCCATGCGAGGCAGGTCCTTATCAAAACAACTGCCTACGATGAGGACGGGTAGACGTTGAAATCATGTGACTCCTGTGCTGTTGGGTTGGTGGTGCTTAAGTATCATGACGCCGACGGTGCCTAGAAGCCTCACTAATCGCAGTCACCGACACTATAGAACGCAACACTGGAAACTACAAAATTTCAAAAACATTGGCATGCATGATACTTAAGCACCACCAACCCAACAGCACAGGAGTCACATGATTTCAACGTCTACCCGTCCTCATCGTAGGCAGAGGTTGTTTTGATAAGGACGTGCCTTGCATGGGCCAGTAGGCCTTCTACAGTGTTCCTCCATTCTTATGTTCTCATGTTCTTATGACATTCCTCAGGTCACGTGCGTCACACCTCACTCTCCGCCTATATATATAATGACTTTCTACCTCTGTATGTTAGAAGTGATCAAGGTCCCAGGACCGAAACGTTTTCTAATAAATATGTCATAGTGTTTGCTTACGTGTCTTTCTAAACCAAACAATATCATATTCTTTATCTCTGTCCGCTGCCAATTTGTCAGGAAGGAACGACCTCTCGTGAACCAATGCTGAGATTCATTAATCAAATCATGCTCTTCAAGGTGACTTCTAATAATGTCAGCTATAATTGATTCTAATAACTTGCCCACTATAGATGTCAGGCTTATTGGATGGTAATTTGAAGGAGTGGACTTATCCCCAGATTTGAATATAAGAACCACATTAGCCATCTTCCACAACTTTGGCACAACACCGGTAAGGATGGACGCATTAAACCTACTCGTTTATGGCTGACTAAGCTCCATCTTGCATTCCTTAAGTACCCTGGAAAACAACTCATCGGGTTTCGGGGACTTATTTTGCTTCAATTTGTATATCTGTCAGCTGTCCATTCCCAGTTTTCAGGGGTCCTACTTTTTCCTTCACCTTTGTCCTATACACTTGAAAGAACCCCTTTGGCTTAATCTTTGATTCATTAGCAACTCTAATTTCATAGTCACGTTTAGTCTTTCTAATCCCCATTTTTACTTCTCTTTTAAGTTGAACATATTGGTCAGTAAGGTTAACCTCTCCTCTTCTGATGAGCCTATAAATTCCCCTTTTCTCCCCTAGTAGATGCTTTAGCTTCCTGTTAACCCATTTGGGATCGTTATTATTAGACCTAATTTCTCTCTGGGGAATGTATATACTCTGAGCACGATGTACATTATTAAGAAAAAAATCATAAATGTAGATCCCTTCGTAATCATAAATATGATCGTCGTCAATAAAATCATTAGCTAGATAACCCCAATCAAGATTAGACAGGTGTTCCCAAAGTCCATTATTTTCGGCAGAAACAAAATCAGGGATTTTTACCGTATTATCATTATTCCTGCATTCCCAGTTAATGCTAAAAGTGATGGATTTGTGATCACTTGCGCCAAGCTCTTCAGTGATCTCCAGATTATTTACGAGTGTTTCCTTGTTTAATAAGACTAGGTCTAGCAAATTATTACCCCTGGTAGGCTCTGTTACACACTGCTTCAGAAAACAGTCCTGAACTGTTTCCATAAAGTCACTGGACTCCAGATTACCTGTCAAAGAATTCTAGTCAATTTGACTAAAGTTAAAATCCCTTACTATCACTGTTATTTTGTTTGGAAGCCCTAACGATTTCGTCCCAAAGAAGTCTCCCTCTATCGTGATCCAAGCCTGGAGGTCGGTATATTACATCTAGAATTAGTTTTTCTTGATCTTCTACAAACTCTACCCAAACAGATTCTGTTACTTTTCCACCTATTTTTATACCTGTTTTTATGCAACAGTTAATATTTTCTCGCACAAATAACGCAACTCCTCCCCCCTTCCCATTACATCTAACCACATGGAACAACTTAATTAAACCCCTGAGTATTACACTCCAGCAATCATATCCCGACTCTTTAAATCATACCATGTTTCAGTTAATGCAATGGCATCAAAGTTCCCAGCACATGCCACCAAACGTAGTTCATTAATCTTATTTCTTGCACTTCGACTGTGAGCATAAAATACCATCATGTTTTTTCTTCTGCACATTTTTCCTACTCACCTTTGTTTTTACACAATTTCTGAAATTATCCTTACCCAGAGTTACTCCATGACAGTTACTATTAAGGTTCTTAATATCAGAGCATAAGTCAATATATCCATACTCATTATTTATCATTTCTAATCCCATACCTCTAACTAATCCTAGTTTAAAGTCCTAACAACCCCCTCAACTGAGCTAGCAAGAACACCCACACCTGCCCTGGATAAGTGAACCCCATCCCTGGCTTACATGTCTTTTCGGCCATAGAAGTGGTCCCAATTGTCAATGAATGGTACTGCATTATCCTTGCAGTGTTTATCCAGCCAACAATTAATACCAATTGCTCTGGACAATCATTCATTTCCAAAACCCCTTCTTGGCAAAATGCCACATATAACAGGGCACCCCCTTTCTTCCTAATTATGTCTATTGCTGTCCTGAACCTTCTAACTAAATCCTCACTTCTACGCTTGCCTACATCATTGCCTCCAGCACTGAGGCAGATAATAGGATTGATCCCATTACTGTTCATGATGTTGTCAAGCCGGCTAACAATATCCTCCATCCCAGCCCCAGGAAAGCAAACCCTCTGTCTCCTAATCCTGTCCTTCAAGCAGAGGGCCCTATCCATGTTCCTGACCTGGCTATCCCCAACAACAATATTCTTACCTTCCTTGGTGTCATTCATCGTGACGTTCCCAGTAGTCGACTCACATTCGTCGGGTAGCACAGAGAATGCATTAGATGTTTCCACAACAGTTTCCACAGCAGTCTCTTTCTTCTTCATCGTTTCTAACTTTCCATTCGTCTTCTTGATCGTCAACTTCGTTCCATGCTGTCCAGATACTGTCCAGTTTCCTTTCTTGACCTGAGGACTCAAAACAGGAGAACTACTACGAATCCTCTTGTTTTCCTCAGTCAATCGCTGTATCTCCATCTTCGCTACCCTCAATTCTTCCTTAAGCTGCTGGTAAAGTTGCTCAATGGAGGGCATCTTGGTTCAGTCCAATGAGAGTACACTAACGTCCTCACTGAGCTAAGTACACGTCACCACTGGGTGGAGTCTCCATACTAGTGTGGTTACTTATCTGTAGGTATCACAGAGGATATACCTTGTGAAGGCGTTGACCTTCTCTTAGGCAATAGTGTGATGGGCCTTCTCGAAAGTGAGGAACCTCTGGTTTGGAGGGACCCAGCCTCACAGAGTTGAGAGGAAAAAGCTAGGGCTTCTTTGCCCGAGTTATTTTCAGTGTGTGCAGTAACCAGGAAAATGGCAAAAGACAAATCTTCTCCGATCCTGGAGAAGATTTGGGTTTGGGAAACCTTTTCCTTGAACCTAGCAGGCAGGGGGTTCAGGATAAGGATGATCCATCGTAGGCAGGCCCCAGTTTGAGTAGGGGTCTTAGAACTGGTACAGGGGGGGACAACTCCTACTCGAGAGCAGCTGATTGAGGCCCAGGGGTATGACGATCAAGGCCCAGGGGTGTGACAACACCCTAAAAGCTATTCGGTCATCTGCTGTTACCGAGGAAGAGGTCTCTCAACTAACTAAATGTTTCTTTTTTGCAGATGATATTTTGATGCGAAAGACCTTATCGGATACGACATCTAATGATGGAGCAAGGGAGTCACTCTACCAAGTGGTGGTCCCGTTTAGGTATCAGGTTTTGTGTTTGGCCCACGATATTCCCATGGAAGGACATTTAGGTGTTAAAAAGACTGTGGGCAAGATTTCCAAACATTTTTACTGGCTCCAGGTATGGAAATCGGTGGGTAAGTATCTAGAATCCTGTCTGGTTTGCCAAAGGGTAGGAAAACCTAATCAGGGAATTCCCCTCTTAACCCTATCACAGTAGTCGGAAAACCTTTTAGCAGGCTGGTAGTGGATTGTTTGGGGCCACTACCCAGGACCAAGATGGGAAACCAGTACTTACTGTTGTTTGTTCCTCTACCAAGTTTCAGGGGCCATTCTACTATGAAAATTACTACTCGTGTGGCCTTGAGAGCATTGGTGATTTTTTTTACACAAGTCGGGATCCCTAAGGAAATTCAAACAGATCAGGGGTCAAATTTTACTTCTAAACATTTTCACACAGTTTTGAGGGAGTTTAATATTTAAATGAAAACCTCCACCGCCTATCACCCAGACAGCGAAAGGGTTGTGGAGTGCTTTCACCAGTCTCTCAAGACTATGCTGCGTGCTTATTGTACCCAGTGCAGGAAGGATTGGGATGAGGGTATCCCCCTCCTCTTATTTGACATGCGGGACAGCAGTCAGGACTCATTGCACTATAGTCCCTTTGAACTAATCTATGGTCACCAGGTAAGGGGACCACTGACGATTTTGAGGGATCACTGGCTTGGTGAGGATTGTGAGGCTGCCCCCTCGGAGGATTTTCTCACTTTCAGAGACCATTTGGCTCACGTGAAGTGTCTGGCGGCTGAGAACCTGCACAACAGCCAGACCAAGATGAAGGGACTATTTGACCGCAAGGCCATGCACCGTACCTTTAAAGTGGGAGAGGAGGTGCTAGCATTGGAGCCGGTGCCTGGTAATGCTGTAAAAGCAAGGTACAGTGGAGGTACAGAGAGGTACACCAACAAGTGCTCGATGAGGTACACATAACAGAGTAGGAGGTGAAGAAGCTGCTATGTAATCTTGATACTTCAAAAGCGGTGGGACCAGACAACATCTCTCCGTTGGTCCTTAAAGAGGGAGCAGAGATGCTGTGTGTGCCACTAACGAAGATCTTCAACACATCCATTGAAACTGGGCAAGTCCCTGAGGTATGGAAGATTGCAAATTTAGTCTCAATTTTTAAAAAAGGAGACAGACAAGAGGCATTAAACTGCAGACGTGTTTAACTAACGTGTATAGTATGCAAAGTCAAGAAGAAGATCACCAGGAGGAGAGTGGTGGAGCACCTGGAAAGAAACAAGTTTATAATCGAGAACCAGAACCGCTTCAGGGAAGGAAACTCCTGTGTCACACACCTACTGGAGTTTTATGACAAGGTGATGGATGTAAGACAAGAGAGAGAGGAGTGGATAGACTGCATTTTCTTGGATCGCAAGAAGGCCATCGACACAGTTCCTCACAAGAGCTTACTGCAAAAGCTAGAAGATCAGGCACACATAACAGGAAAGGCACTGCAATGGATCAGAGAATACCTGACAGGGAGGCAACAACGAGTCATTATACATGACCAGGTGTCAGAGTGGGCGCCTCTGACAAGCGGGGTTCCACAGGAGTCAGTCCTAGGACCTGTGCTGTTTTTAGAATATGTGAATAACTTAATGGAAGGGATAGACTCAGATGATGTGATGTTAAAGAGGAGAATTTAATCGGTCAAGGATTAGGCAGGATTACAAAGAGGTTTGGACAGACTACAAGCCTGGTCCAGCAACTGGGTCCTTGAATGTACCCCTGCCAAATGCAAAGTCGTGAAGATCGGGGAAGGGCAAAGAAGACCGCAGACACAGTATAGTCCAGGTGACCAAAGACTACAAACGTCACTCAAGGAAAAGATCTTGGGGTGAGTATATTACCGAGCACATCTCCTGAGGTGCACATCAATCAGATAACTGCTGCAGCATACGGGCGTCTGGCAAACCTAAGAATAGCATTCCAATACCTCAGTAAGGAATCGTTCAAGACTCTCTACACCATTTATGTCAGGCCCATACTGGAGTATGCAGCACCAGTTTGGAATCCACACCTGGTCAAGCACGTCAAGAAATTAGAGAAAGTGCAAACGTTTGCAACAAGACTAGTCCCAGAGCAAAAGGATTATTCTACGAAGAAAGGTTGAGGGAAATTGGCCTGAGGACACTGGAGGACAGGATGGTCATGGGAGACATGATAACGACATATAAAATACTGCTCGGAATAGACAAGGTGGACAAAGACAGGATGTTCCAGAGATGGGACACGGAAGACTCAGATGAGTCAAAGGGATGTTAGGAAGTATTTCTTCAGTCAGAGTTGTCAGGTAGTGGAATAGCCTAGAAAATGACGTAGTGGAGGCCGGAACCATACATAGTTTTAAGACGAGGTTTGATAAAGCTCATGGAACAGGGAGAGAGAGGACTCAGTAGCAATCAGTGAAGAGGTGGGGCCAGGAGCTATGACTCGACCTCTGCAACCACAAATAGGTGAGTACACACACACACACACAAATTAGAGAAAGTGCAAAGGTTTGCAACAAGACTAATCCCAGAACTAAGGGACTGTCCTACGAAGAAAGGTTAAAGGAAATCGGTCTGGCGACACTGGAGGACAGGAGGGTCAGAGGAGACATGATAACGACATATAAAATACTGCGAGGAATTGACAAGGTGGACAAAGACAGGATGTTCCGGAGATGGGACACAAAAACAAGGGGTCACAATTGGAAGCTGAAGAATCTTATGAGTCAAAGGGATGTTAGGAAGTATTTCTTCAGTCATAGAGTTGTCAGGAAGTGGAATAGCCTAGAAAGTGACGTAGTGGAGGCGGGAACCATACATAGTTTTAAGATGAGGTAAAGCTCATGTAACTGGTAAAGAGAGTACCTAGTTGCAATCAGCGAAGAGGTGGGGCCAGGAGTTGTGACTCGACCCCTGCAAACACAAATAGGTGAGTACAAATAGGTGAGTTCACACTCACACACACACACACACACACACCTGTTCACACCCACACATTCCAACGTATACAGACCCACACACACTCTCTCCTCTCATTACCCTCCCCCCACCTCTCTCCCATTCCCTATCCTGATCCCTCCCTCTCTCTCACCCACCTCCGTCTACCCCCTCCTCTCTCTCTTTCCCACTCTCCCTCTCCCATTCTCTCTCCCCCTTTGCTTCTCCCTCCTCCTCTCTCTCCCCATATTACCTCCTCTTTCCCCCTCCCCACTTCTCTCCCATTTCGCCAGTGTCTCCAGCCTCACCCTATCCTTCCCTCTGCCACCCCCACACACTCAGAGAAACACATCACAAATCCACACAGACATACAAAGTTTTTCATTCTGTGGCAACCAAAAAAAAAAAATAGATTGCCGGAGACTGGAACGGAAAATCCGGGGACTAGAGGATAAGCCTGCGAAGGAAGATTGGAGAAGGAAGTTAGAAGAGCTTAGCATGAAAATGGAGGAGAGGATAGCTGCAGATAGCAGGAAGTGGGAGATGAAAGCCACAGCAGCAGAGTCTGAGATACAGGGATTACAAGAGGAACTGGAAAATATGAAACAGCCTAAAGAACTAAAGAGCATTGTGGGCATGACATCAGAAACTGCTACGTCAGTCACAAACAAGGGGACTGTAGTTAATGAAGGAGTGAAACTGTATGTAGAGGCCCTATCAGACCATCGTGGATCTCTAGAAAAAATGAGGATCACATTAGGAACAATTAATGGGACTGTAGAAAATGAAAGAGCTAAGCTATATGTACAAGCCCTAACAGACCACAACAGAGCCCAGGAAAAGCTGAGAAGGAAAAAATGACAAACCACTGGGCCAAGGGATAACAGATAGTGAAGAGACTGAAGAAAGGAAAGCTGCATTGGAGGCAACTAAGTTGAATCAGGGGATACATAGGGATATGCAGTGGGAGAATGTTACAGGAAGCTGAAGGGGAAACTTACGAAGCAAGAAGACAAGGGGACAAAAAAGTGAGTGAAAGCATCATGAAAGCCGTAGGAGAAGATGCATGACCCAGCTGCCAAATTTTCTGCGAATTGGAGGGTTTACAAGAGGAAGAAACCAGCCACAGTGATTTTCAAGGCAAAATCGGCTCAAAACAGAAACCTGCAGGCGAAAGCAAGACTAAGGGACATGTCGGCATACCAAAGGGTGTATCTCGATCGTGACAGAACATGAGAAAAAAGGCAGAAACTAAAAGAGAAGGTACAAAGACGAAAGGAGGAAAGAGAGGGGAAGATGAAGATGACAGGAGATCCCAGACTCAGGAAGAAGTTCAAATACAACCTCCCGTACAACCACCTTCAGAAGTGCTTTAACCAGGACTACCCCAATGCAACCAAACATTCTAATCCAAAACACAGGTGTCATAAGCAATGCCCCACCCACTTCATTGCAAACTCCACATTCACAGCAACTACCCACAGCTCCTCATCAGGTTTTCTGCTTCCCCAACCAAAATACACACCCATGACCACAGTTTTGGAAAAGAAGTTGAAGGTTTGGTATACAAATGCAGACGGAATATCAAATAAATGTGAGGAGTGGCATGAAAGAATCAAGGAGATATCCCAGGACATAATAGCACTCAGAGAAACGAAACTCACCAGCATATTAACAGATGCAATCTTATCACCCAGATATCATATCCTCAGGAAAGATAGAGGAGCAGAAGGGGAGGAGGAGTTACAATGCTCATTAAAAACCGGTGGGGATTTGAGGAAATGGAAGGATTGAATGGAATGGGCGAAAGGGACTGCATAGTAGGAATAATCTAGTTTGAGTGCCATAAGGTGGTTACTGCAGTAATGTACAACCTGCCAACCTGCAGGAGGCCAAGAGAAGAATTCGACGAGAGCAACAGAACAATGGTAGACACACTAGCCGAGGTTGCTAGAAGGGCTGACATGGGGAGAGCAAAGTTCCTAGTTATGGGTGATTTCAATGAAAACCTGCAGCCACATGGGGGTCCCGAAACATGGAAAGCCAAGATGATGAATGTGGTACGGGAAAATCTCATGCATCAACATGTTAGAGACACTACCAGAGAAAGAGGTGAGGATGATCCAACATGACTGGACCTAGTATTCACCTTGAGTGGTCCGGACATCGAACCCTTGGAGCAAGTGATCATGTGGTTCTGTGCTTTGATTACATAGTTGAGCTTCAAGTGGAGAGAGTAGCAGGAATAGGAGGAGGAAAAAAACTACAAAAGGGGGGGACTACTCAGGCACGAGGAACTTCCTGCATGATGTTCAGTGGGAGAGAGAATTTGCAGGAAAACCAGTAAAAGAAATGATGATTATGTGATAACAAAATGCAAGGAGGCAGAGGAGAGGTTTGTTCCCAAGGGAAACAGAAATAATTGGAAGACCTGAACGAGTCCTTGGCTCACCCAAAGGTTTAGAAAAGCAAAAACTATCTGCAGTAGAGAATGGAAAAAGTATAAAAGACAAAAGACCCAGGAAAATAAAGAGATTAGCCGAAGAACCAGAAACGAATGCACACATATGAGAAGGGAGGCTTAGCGACAATATGAAAATGACGTAGCATCGAAAGTGAAGTCTGACCGGAAGCTGTTGTATGGCCACTTCAGGAGGAAAACAACAGTCAAGGACCAGACAATCAGGCTGAGGAAGGAAGGTGGGGAATTCACAAGAAACGACCAAGAGATATGTGATCAGCTCAACATGAGATTTAAAGAAGTATTTACAGTGGAAACACGAAGAACTCCAGGAATTCAAAACAGAGAGGTACACCAACAAGTGCTAGATAAAATACACACAGCCGAAGAGGTGAAGAACCCACTATGTGAACTTGATACCTCAAAGGCGGTGGGACCAAACAACATCTCTCCGTGGGTCCTTAGAGATGGAGCAGAGACGCTGTGTGTGCCACTAACAAAAACTGTAAACATATCCATTGAAACTCGGCAACTATGTGAGGTATGGAGGATGACAAATGTAGTCCCAATTTTAAAGAGAGGAGACAGACACGAGGCATTAAACTACAGATCTGTGTCACTGACGTGTATATGCAAAGTCATGGAAAAGTTCATCAGGAGGAGAGTGGTGGAGCACCTAGAAAGACACAAGTTTATAAACGACAACCAGCACGGTTTCAGGGAAGGAAAAATCCTGTGTCAAAAATCTACTGGAGTTTTACGACAAGGTACCAGAAGCAAGACAGGAGAGAGAGGGGTGGAAAGACTGCATTTTCTTGGGCTGCAAGAAGGTCTTCGACACAGTTTCTCACAAGAGCTTAATGCAAGAACTAGATGATCAGGCACACATAAAAGGAAATGCACTCCAGTGGATCAGAGAATATCTGACAGGTGGGCAACAACGAGTCATGGTACGTGGCGAGGTATCAGAGTGGGCGCCTGTGACGAGCGGGGTTCCACAGATATTAGTCCCAGGACTTGTGCTGTTTTTAGTATATGTTTATGACATAACGGAAGGGACAGACTCAGAAGTGTCCTTGTTTGCAAATGATGTGAAGTCAGTGAGGAGAATTTAATCGGTCGAGGATCAGGCAGGACTACAAAGAGACCTGGACAGGCTACAAGCCTGGTCCAGCAACTGGCTTCTTGAATTTAACCCTGTCAAATGCGAAGTCACGAAGATCGGGGAAGAGCAAAGAAGACCACAGGCGGAGTAAGTGGCCAAAGACTGCAATCCTCACTCAAAGAAAAAGATCTTGAGAATAATTCCGAGCACATCTTCTGAGGCGCACATCAACCAGATAACTGCTGCAGCATATAGGAGCCTCGCAAACCTAAGAATAGCGTTCCGATACCTCAGTAAGGAATCGGTCAAGACTCTGTACACCATATACGTGAGGCCCATACTGGAGTATGCAGCACCAGTTTGGAATCCACGGCCTGACGACACAGGAGGACATGAGGGTTAGGGTAGATATGATAACGACATACAAAATGCTGCGTGGAATAGATATGGTGGACAGAGACAGGATGTTCCAGAGAGGGGACACAGAAACAAGAGGTCATAACTGGAAGTTGAAGACCCAAATGAGTCAAAGGGATGTTAGGAAGCATTTCTTCAGTGATAGAGTTGTCAGGAAGTGGAATAGTCTAGCAAGTGTTTTAGTGGAGGCAAGAGCTATACATAGCTTTAAGACGAGGTATGATGAAGCTCCTGGAACAGGCAAAGAGAAAACCTAGTAGTGATCAATGAAGAGGCGGGGCCAGGAACTGACTCTCGACCCCTGTAGCCACAATTAGGTGAGGTAATTAGGTGAGTTCATATGTATGATATAAAGCTGATGGAGTAGAAAGAGTGACCTAGTAGCGACCAGTGAAGAGGCTGGGCCAGGAGCTATGAATCGACCCCTGCAATCACATTTAGGTGAACCATACCCCCGGCCGGGATTGAACCCGCGGTCATAGAGTCTCAAAACTCCAGCCCGTCGCGCTAACCACTAGACCAGCTAGCCACAATAAGATTCATCCAACTAGGTATATTTCTACACCATAGGAAGGTTAGCACAGGCACCTCTGTGACCACAAATGCAAGTTTTTACAGACGAATCTCCAGCTAGCGTGGCCGTGACGAACTCTAGCTCAAGTCCCTTCACTGCCGTCAACATGACTTAAGAAATCGTAATGACACGATTGCAAATAAACCATACCCCCGGCCGGGATTGAACCCGCGGTCATAGAGTCTCAAAACTCCAGCCCGTCGCGCTAACCACTAGACCAGCTAGCCACAATAAGATTCATCCAACTAGGTATATTTCTACACCATAGGAAGGTTAGCACAGGCACCTCTGTGACCACAAATGCAAGTTTTTACAGACGAATCTTATTGTGGCTAGCTGGTCTAGTGGTTAGCGCGACGGGCTGGAGTTTTGAGACTCTATGACCGCGGGTTCAATCCCGGCCGGGGGTATGGTTTATTTGCAATCGTGTCATTACGATTTCTTAAGTCAGAGACATTTAGGTGAGTACACACAGCGGTCAGGAGTTATGTCTCGACCCCTACAACCACATCTACTTGAGTACACACATATACAATCAGCTCAAAACGTGAAAGGTGGAGGTGGTGATGGTTGTAGCACTGGTGGAGGTGATGGTTGTAGCACTGGTGGTGGTGATGGTTGTAGCACTGGTGGTGGTGATGGTTGTAGCACTGGTGGTGGTGATGGTTGTAGCACTGGTGGTGGTGATGGTTGTAGCACTGGTGGTGGTGATGGTTGTAGCACTGGTGGTGGTGATGGTTGTAGCACTGGTGGTGGTGATGGTTGTAGCACTGGTGGTGGTGATGGTTGTAGCACTGGTGGTGGTGATGGTTGTAGCACTGGTGGTGGTGATGGTTGTAGCACTGGTGGTGTGATGTTGTAGCACTGGTGGTGTGATGGTTGTAGCACTGGTGGTGGTGATGGTTGTAGCACTGGTGTAGTGTTGTAGCACTGGTGGTGATGGTTGTAGCACTGGTGGTGGTGATGGTTGTAGCACTGGTGGTAGTGATGGTTGTAGCACTGGTGGTGGTGATGGTTGTAGCACTGGTGGTGATGATGGTTGTAGCACTGGTGGTGGTGATGGTTGTAGCACTGGTGGTGGTGATGGTTGTAGCACTGGTAGGTGGTTTGGTGCACTGGTGGTGGTGATGGTTGTAGCACTGGTGGTGGCGATGGTTGTAGCACTTGTGGTGGTGATGGTTGTAGCACTGGTGGTGGTGATGGTTGTAGCACTGGTGGTGATGATGGTTGTAGCACTGGTGGTGGTGATGGTTGTAGCACTTGTGGTGGTGATGGTTGTAGCACTGGTGGTGGTGATGGTTGTAGCACTGGTGGTGGTGATGGTTGTAGCACTGGTGGTGGTGATGGTTGTAGCACTGGTGGTGGTGATGGTTGTAGCACTGGTGGTGGTGATGGTTGTAGCACTGGTGGTGGTGATGGTTGTACCACTGGTGTGGTTGTAGCACTGGTGGTGGTGATGGTTGTAGCACTGGTGGTGGTGATGGTTGTAGCACTGGTGGTGGTGATGGTTGTAGCACTGGTGGTGGTGATGGTTGTAGCACTGGTGGTGGTGATAGTTGTAGCACTGGTGGTGGTGATGGTTGTAGCACTGGTGGTGGTGATGGTTGTAGCACTGGTGGTGGTGATGGTTGTAGCACTGGTGGTGGTGATGGTTGTAGCACTGGTGGTGGTGATGGTTGTAGCACTGGTGGTTGTGATGGTTGTAGCAATGGTGGTGATGATAATTGTAGCACTGGTGGTGGTGATGGTTGTAGCACTGGTGGTGGTGATGGTTGTAGCACTGGTGGTAGTGATGGTTGTAGCACTAGTGATGGTGATGGTTGTAGCACTGGTGGTGGTGATGGTTGTAGCACTGGTGGTGGTGATGGTTGTAGCACTGGTGGTGGTGATGGTTGTAGCACTGGTGGTGGTGATGGTTGTAGCACTGGTGGTGGTGATGGTTGTATCACTGGTGGTGGTGATGGTTGTAGCACTTGTGGTTTTGATGGTTGTAGCACTGGTGGTGGTGATGGTTGTAGCACTGGTGGTGGTGATGGTTGTAGCACTGGTGGTGGTGATGGTTGTAGCACTGGTGGTGGTGATGGTTGTGGCACTGGTGGTGGTGATGGTTGTAGCACTGGTGGTGGTGATGGTTGTAGCACTGGTGGTGGTGATGGTTGTAGCACTGGCGGTGGTGATGGTTGTAGCACTGGTGGTGGTGATGGTTGTAGCACTGGTGGTGGTGATGGTTGTAGCACTGGTGGTGGGTGCATGGTTGATGGTTGTAGCACTGGTGGTGGTGATGGTTGTAGCACTGGTTGTAGCACTGGTGGTGGTGATGGTTGTAGCACTGGTGGTGGTGATGGTTGTAGCACTGGTGGTGGTGATGGTTGTAGCACTGGTGGTGGTGATGGTTGTAGCACTGGTGGTGGTGATGGTTGTAGCACTGGTGGTAGTGATGGTTGTAGCACTGGTGGTGGTGATGGTTGTAGCACTGGTGGTGGTGATGGTTGTAGCACTGGTGGTGGTGATGGTTGTAGCACTGGTGGTGGTGATGGTTGTAGCACTGGTTGAGGTGATGGTTGTAGCACTGGTGGTGGTGATGGTTGTAGCACTGTTGGTGGTGTTGAAGGATATATTGTTGGTAGTATGACCTCTGCTGTCAGTTTTGGAGGGGAGGATGGTGGTGTTAGTGCTGCTGGTGTTGTAGATTGTGGTGGGAGTGTGGAGGGTGAATGTTGGTGGTGGTAATGGTGATGGTGATACTGATAGTGGTAATGTTGGTGGTGGTAATGTTGGTGGTGGAAATATTGGTGGTGCTAATATTGATGGTGGTGATGTTGGTGATGGTAATGTTGGTGATTGTAATGTTAGTAGTGGTAATTTCTTTGGTGTTGTGGTGTCACGTGAAGCATGCATTGCATAATGCAAATTCTGCTTTACGCAGGGAAAGTACGTCCTACACCATGCACATTCTTCACCACACACGTCTTGCACAGTACACTTATTGCACCATACACGTTCATCACTACGAACGTCCAGCTTTATGAAAGTCTTGCACCACGCACCTCCTGCACCCTACACGTTTTGTACCATGCATGTGCTACACCGTCTTGTATCATACATGAACTGCACCAAGCAAATACTGGGCTTACAATGATCGTTGTTCTGGACAAAACTCCGCCTGCCTCACCTGCTGCTCACAATTCCAACAGAATACACATTTCTCAGTCACGAGAGATTGTTAGCAGCAACTTAAGGCACAAGTTATAATGGACCAGCCTGTGGGAGCGAAGCAAAGATGAGAACCTGCAACTGCAGTCATCGCGTCAGTAACTTTTGACATTTTGTTGGAGCTGGGAGCAAAGTTATCACCTGGCATCATTATAGCAGATATCAGGTAAATGGGTGTCTTGAACGGTGTATTTTATCAAAGTGGCAATGTAACACCATAAGGGCAAGTACCACATTGAAATTAAGCATGGCACCATGAAGAACACAGTGCATCGCAGTTGAAACTTTTGAATATAAATTTAAGGGCAGCCAACAAATTGGAGGCAAATAATAGTGCCCATTTGACATAGAAACTTAGTGGGTGGTGAATGTTACAACAAGGAGAAGACTGGAGGAAGTGCAGATGTCATGTCTGAGGGTATTACGTTTTGTGAATGTTATGCAGAGAATCCCTAGATTGGAGATTACGAGGAGGTGCGGGGTTTCTAAACGTATTATCTAGAGGGCTGAGGAGGGATTGTTGAGGTAGTTCGAAATTTAAGAAGGATAGAACAAAATAATGTCTTGGAGTGCGTAAGAAAGGCGGGGTAGGGATCCTCTGGGGTAGAGGTCGCTCCTATTTAACACGGTCACGCAAGCGTGAGTGACCGTGTAAGATAGCAGTGAATTGAGGCAAATAGTTTTAATGATTTTAAGTGCTGTTGAAGTATGTGTAATGTAACATTTATGAAGGGATTCATGAAACCAGTTAGCCGGACTTGAGTCCTGGAGATGGTTAGTACAGTGCCTGCGGTCTGAAGGAGGAGTGGAGATATATATTGCAGTTTATGAACTGTAGTGTAGAGCGCTTGTGACAAGAGAGTGACAGAGTGAATGATGATGAAGGAGTTTCTTCTTTTCGAGTCACCCTGCCTCAGCGGGAAACGGCCGACGTTTTAATTAGTTATGCTCTTGTGCATAACTGACACCTTGCAAGGCGGTTCTCACGACGAATGGAAGTTGGCTTCATAGATTATATCACAGAAAACGCAGATTAGGGCACCAGATACTATGTAAGACAAGTTGCATCATAATGGGCAGCTGACACCATATTAGGCAACATTTTGGTCACCACAGCGAGTTGTTGCAGAACTGAGATCAGCTGGTAAACGCAACGGCACTGTGGTGGGAAACCTGCAATAGGGAGAGCAGCTTTGCTACTCTCCGTATATTCTAGTTCCAGAGAGGAGCTGGTACAATGGAAGGTAAACTGCTCTTTTTTGGGTGGCTGACATCATAGTGATCGACTAATATCATGGTGGACAGCTCACAACTTTTTGAAATTTTCTATAATGAGAAGCAGGCAGCTAACACTATTGAGGCACCACAGAAGGCAGCTGACATCATGCAAGTTAATTGGCACGATTAAGAGCAGATAACTGTCTTGTAGGTAGCTTGAACTGATATTATAGCGACCCACTGGCATTATGGTAGGCTGCTGGAGTCAAAAAACAGGAAGATCTTCTATGCTAAATGCCATACAGAACAGGAAGTATGGCACCCCAGCCCACACTGTCAGCTTTACTTCATAGTAAAGCTGACAGCATAGAGGAGAGTAAGAAGAATTTAATGGCACCATAGATGTAATTCAGCTCATCCAATAGAGATTACCAGAGATGAATTACGTCATCATAGGCGGCATTATAATTGCAAGTTTCTCCACCGAGTAGAGCTGGTAATATTTTTGACGCAATGAGGAGAAAAACGAAAGTCAGTTGGCAATATTCAGAGAAGCTGTGCAATGTTTATTTGCTGCTTGCTCTATGGAATATAATGTGAACAACAGAAGGATGTTTGCATCATGGACAACAGCTAAAACCTTGCTGGTTACCACACCATGTACCTTGCATAATATGGGGCATTATATGATTCAGATGGCACAAAACGAGGCAGGAGGCAGAAGCTCTATGAATGACTCAAGAAATCGTAATGACACGATTGCAAACAAACCATACCCCCGGCCGGGGGTTCAATCCCGGCCGGGGGTATGGCTCTATGAATTATAATAATTAGTCTCTATTGTCAAAGTACCTGGCATTACAGAGACCACAGCGGTATGTAACTGACAATATGGTAAGTAGTTGCCACAATGCGAGTCATTATAGACAACAACTTCCACCATAAACGTCATTCTTAGGTAGCTGGAATCCTTAAGAGCAGCTGGCACCTTGAAAACAGGTGGCATTATTGAGGGGCGTATATCAGGCAGCTGGTACCAACAAATGACGTTAACATAAAAAACAGCACCATTTACAATACTGGACATGGTGGGCTGTGTTGGCATCATGGTAACCAATACTGTAGCCGGTTGGCATATACGAGGGAAAATGGTATCAAAGAAGCATATTGCAGAGTGGCATGCTGTATAGTGATAAGTAGCGGTCACACGTTATGGTTAAGTGGTACCGTGATGAGCTCGGTTGAGGGAAGCTGGCCACAATGATGACTTTTTTCGTTGCAAAATTACCACAATGGGCAACAATGTAGGACACAATGTTGGAAAATTAAAACCATGCTTGGTTCTTGGCTCCATGGAATGATATTTAGAGAGCAACTGCAACCTCGGAGGCCAAATGAAGAGTTATTATAATTAAATTGATCAACTGAGACAACAAAGAACATTGGCATGCATCATGAAGTCCAGCTGGCACCATGAAAACCAGCTTGCATAATGGGTAGCAGCTGGCACTTTGGAGAATAGCTGGCATTATGGAAGTTAATTTGCACTAAGGAGAGTAGTTAGTATAATGGAGGACAGGTAGTATGATAATGTCCAACTGGTTTGACTGTGGGACAGTGATCCCTTGACCTTTATCTCTTTTGTAAAAAATAAGATATGTAGTAATATGTAGTAGAAGCATAATAGCGTCCCCGTTTTGGGGACGGTATAACACGCCTAAAATAAATTTTTCATGCTCCTCTGAAAATTCTATCCAGACAGACTTTGTACGTGTTATTTCAGACTTTATACCAGTTTTTAGGCAACAGTTCAAGCGATCTCGGACAAACAGTGCCACTCCACCCCTCTTCGCAATACTTCTATCTACTTGCTACAATTTAAAATCCTGAATGTGACATTCAGTAGGCATGTCCCGATTTTTCGTATTAAACCACGTCTCATTTATGGCAAATACGTAAATGTTACCCATATATGCAACTAATCTCAACTTGTCCATCTTATTCCGAGCACTACGACTATTAGTATACTATAAATTAAGAGTCCCTCCTTTCTCTTTTCCCTTCCTGCTGATTTCTGTTTTTCCACTATACATATTACTGTCCTTGTCATCTAGTGCCACTGGCTTTCCAATATCCTCCTCATTCTGCCATTCCCACCTCATTCCCTAAAATTCACAATATTACTACACTGGAACTTCATTGTTTTCCTCCCAAAACCCATGCCACTAACTATTTCTAGTTTAAAGCCCTAATAGCTCTCTCAACTGCATTGGCCAGTGCCCCCACCCCAGACCTAGATAAGTGAACCCCCATCCCTGGCATACATATCATTTCTACCGCAGAAGAGGTCCCAGTTGTCAATGAATTTTACTGCATTTTCCTTACAGAGTTTGTCCAGCCAGCAATTGACACCACTTGCCCTTGACAACCATTCATTTCCATCTCCTCTTCTTCGCAAAATCCCACATATCACAGGGTTCCTTCCCTTCTTCCTAATAATGTCTAATGCTGATCTATACCTGCTAATCAGGTTCTCACTCCTACGTTTGCCAGATTTGTTGCCTCCAGCACTGAGACAGATAATAGGATTGCTCCCATTACCTCTCATGATGTCGTTCAGACGACTAACAATATCCTTCATTCAACCCCCTTTAAAACACAACCTCTGCCTCCTCTTCCTAACGTAAAACAAAAAATCCTATCCATAAACTTAATCTTACTGTTCCCAACTAAAACAATGTTCTTACCACGACAGGCGGTGTGCATGACGTTCTCGATGGCTTTATTAGAGATGGTCTTTGTTTGGATGTCTTCACTGGCTGGCTTCACACTGTGTTGTTGGAACTGTCTTCATTAGAAGATCATGGATGGTCGATTCATATTCGTCTAATAACAAGGAAAATGAGTTGCTGGTTTTCACAGGAGTCTCCTGGTCCTTTTCCATTTTCAGCTTCGTCCCTTCAGCTCCAACTAGCGTCCATTCGTTGGTCCAATCATCGGCGATATTGTTCCGGGGATAATCCTTGCACATATCCTTCAGTCGTTGAATTTCTCTTGTTGTTTTTGTTAATGCTGCCTTGAGCTGAAGATATAGCTGCTCGTAGTCGAGGGAAGCCATCATCACAATCTCAGGTAGCTAAGAACGTAGAGCACACTAGTCACGTCTTGCCCATCTTCCACTTATACACTTCAATCATATCTTCCCTTTTTCTTCGTCCTACTTGAAAACGCAATTTAAGGGATTTCAACCTTTCATCGCAAGGAAGATTTCTTATGCAACTGATTAATTCTGTCATTCATCTTGAATGTTCTCTAACGAATTTATATCTATTCACTAGTATGGAGACCAGAACTGAGCTGCATACTAATGATAAGTAAAGCTGTAGTATAATATCTGGACTCCAGTCACTTATATTTCTTTATGTAAATAAAAGTAATCTGTTTGCTATTTAAATTATTTTATGTTTTGGGTTAATTTAGTTACAATAAGAGCTTCACTCTTGTTTAGGGTTTTAGACTCCAATTCATTAAATCGACTTACGAAGTATTATGTCATCGTTTACTCACCATTTCTTTTAAAGGTCGTACACCTATCCTTTGAGTGATTTATCGAGTGGTGCGTAAATGTATGCTTTCTTCATTTTAGCCTTGATTGTAGGCTTGGGTCATGCGTCTCATGCGAGATAAAGGTAAGGGAAGCCTTGATGTTGCCAGGGACGGAGACATCATCTGGACCTCTCTACCTGCACTGGTCCCCCTTACACACGTAACCAACCACCCAGTCAGCGACACTCCATTTAAGCAGCCTTCTCCCAGCTGTACCTGTACCAGCGTTCATGGTGGTACTTGACTGGCTACTTAACTGCTTCAACAGTATTGTGGTGGTCAGAGGATCAGTCAACCTCTCCTCGGCAGAATATATAAGCGTGTTGGGGACACTGTCTTCGGTTTCTACAGTCACGGCCAGCTGTGATCATTCCCTCCCCCCTCATCATCAACAACGGCTCGGCGTTGCAACCAACAATTCAGAGCCACGTGCCAAGAACATCGGCACAGCACCATTCTACACTGTCATCGTATACATATTAGTTATGACTTACTAGTTATTTATATATTTCATTTTTGCATAAAGTAGGATTAATTTCATGTTTAAAATCTTTACTGGCTTTAATTATAATAAAATTGTTTATCTTAATATGTTATTACTGAATTTTCTTTCTTTTTATTTCCACAAGGAGGAACCAGCCTTATCAAATACTCTTTGAGGGTTTGATACTTGTGAACCTTTACACGTACGTTTAGGCATTGTTCTCTTGGCTTCAGGTTCTTGCTTACCATATCTCCCAAGTCTTTCTCGCATTCTGATTGGCCAAGCTGTATATTATTTAGTACATAAGTCCTAGGGTTACGAATGTTCCCGAACTTTAGGACTTTGAATCTGGCCATGTTGAAATCCATCCACCACTTTTCAGACCATGACATGAGCTTGTCTAAGTCCTCCTGAAGTACGCGGGCATGCTCCTCTGAATCGATAATCCTTCCTATTTTTGTATCGATTATATCACTTGTTATTCCCTCGGCCCAAAACTGATCCTTGTGTAGCTCCACTTGTGACTGATACTTACTCAGAGATCACCCCAGGAGGCAACTCAGATTAAAATTCACACACAAACGAGTTATTAAATCTCTGCACCAAATTTACCTTAAACCAGCAAATATTAGAGCCTTCAAGACTAGAAAATACGCTGGACCTCAACTTCACTAACAACAACGATCTGATGCGTAATATAACCGTATCAAAGACAATGCACTCAGATCACAACATAATAGAGGTACAGACATATATTCACAGGGCTTGTGAACAACAAAATGTGATCAGTCATGAGGGTGTCTTCACAAAATTCTACTTCAATAACAAAAACATGCAATGGGAACAAGTCAACCATGTCCTAAATGAAACAAGCTGGGAAGATATTCTAAACAACACGGACCCTACCTTTGCCTAGAAAAAACTATACTCTGTGGTTCTTGAGATCTGCTCAAGGCACATTCCATTAAGAAAAAGAAAGAGATGTAAACAAGAAAGAGAGAGACGCTCCCTCTATGAAGGAAGGCGATGAATCACAGAGCTGCTGAGATACGAAGTGTCTCAGGCACTGGAGGCACTGGTCAATAAAATAACAAATATCGAAATTAAGAGGAAGAATCTTACAGGTGAGAAGACTCGCTGGAAGAACTGAAAGCTATACAGAAAACTGAAAATAAAAAATACTTCTTCTCTTATGCCAAATCTAAGGAAAAAACAACATCCAGTATTCGGCCTCTGGATAGGCGAGATGGGGCATACACAGATGACAGCCAAGAAATGAGTGGGATTCTAAAATCTCCATGCGACTCGGTGTTCAGCGAGCCGTTACCCGGACTAAGGATCGACAATCTCAATGAATTCTATATGAACAAGACCCAAAATCTGGTCATTTCAAAAATCTCTGATATCTTCCTAACACCACGAGACATTAAAAAGGCAATAAATGACATGCCCATTGACTCTGCCTCAGGCCCAGAGTCACGGAACACTATGTTCATCAAGAACTGCAAGAAGCCCCTGTTACGTACCTTCAGCATTCTACGGAGATAGAGTATGGACACGGGTTATCTCACACTCACTGAAAACAACAGATATAGCCCCACTCTACAAAGGTGACAGTAAAGCAATTCCAAAGAACTCCAGACCGATAGCACTACCATCCCATATCATAAAAGTCTTTGAAAGAGTTCTAAGAAGCAAGATCGCCAAGCATCAGATACCCATCAATTACACAATCCAGGGCAACACGGGTATGGAGCAGCTGACTCATGCCTGTCCCAGCTACTGGATCACTATGACAAGGTCTTGGATGCTGTAGAGGATAATCAAAATGCAGATGTAGTATACACAGACTTTGCAAAAGCTTTCGACAAGTGTGACCATGGTATAATAGCGCACAAAATACGTGATAAAGGAATAAGAGGAAAAGTTTATAGATGACCTATAACTTCCTGACAAATAGAACACAAAGAGTACTAGTAAACAGAGTACTAGTAAACAGAGTACTAGTAAACACTTACGGTGAAAAGCTCTGTTCCACAAGGCACAGTACTCGTTCCCATCCTATTCCTCATCCTCATATCAAACATAGACAGAGATGTAAGCCATAGCTCCATGTCTTCCTTTGCGGTTGACACCGAACTGGCATGATAGTGCCCTCCGTCGAAGACGCCGCAAGACTCCAAGCGGACATCAACCAAATCCTCAAATTGGCCACTCAAAACAATATGAAAGTCATTGAAGAGAAAATATCAACTACTAAGATATGGAAAACTTGAAGAAATAAAAAAAATGCCTCAGTGTATACAACAAATTCTAACCATACAATAGAGCGAGAAAATAATGTGAAAGACCTGGGAGTGGTTATGTGAGAGGATCTCTTCTTCAAAGAAAACAACAATGTATTACCGTATCTGCTAGGAAAATGATAGGATTGATAATGAGAACCTTCAAAATTAGGGACGCCGAACCCATGACGATTCTCTTCGAATCGCGTGTTCTCTCTAGGCAGGAATACTGCTGTACACTAACTGTCCCTTTCCAGGCAGGCGAAATTGTTAATCTGAAGAGTGTACAAAGAACTTTCATAACACACATAATAAGTACGATGAGGCACCTAAATTACTGGGAACGGTTGAAATCCGTTGATTTGTATTCCTTAGAACACAGGTGAGTTACTAGATAATGCACACTTGGAAAATCTCAAAGGAATTAGCTCCAAACACGAAAATCACTCTCTATGAAAGCAAAAGACTCGGCAGGGGTTGTAAAATTCCCCCCAGTGAAAAGCAGGGACGTCACGAGACAACACAATAAGCGTCAGGGCCCAAGACTGTTCAACTGCCTCCCAGCATACATATGGAGGATTACCAACAGATCCCTGGCTGTCTTCAAGAAGACACTGGACAGGCACCTAAAGTCAGTACCTGACCAGCTGGGCTGTGGTTTGTACGTCAGTTTCCGTGCCGCCAACAGTAACAGCCTGTTTGAGGAGACCCTGATCCACCACGAGGCCTGGTCTCAGACCGAACAGCACGGGCTTTGATCCCCGAAACCCTCTCCGGGTATATTCCAGGTACTGTTCAAAAAGTTCCATTTTACACTCCTTAAGAACCCTTGAAAAAGTTCATCAGGGCCTGGGGGTTTATCAGTCAATCTGTTTAATTAACATATCCCTAGCGACTGTGATGTTATATGATTTATTTTCTTCACGCCCACTATAAAAATTAATTACTGGAATATAGTTAATGTCTAAGTGTGTGAAAACTGAAAGGAACTAATTATTAGAAATCCTAATTTTAGTAATATTTGATCTCACTCTCTCTTTTTCTCTATCTGTGTCTGTCTGTCTGCCTGTCTGTATCTTTCTGTTTTTCTGTCTGTCTGCCTGTCTGTCTGTCTCTGTCTTTCTGCCTCTCTCTCTCTCTGTCTTTCTCTCTCTCTCTCTCTGTCTCTCTCTCTCTCTCTTTTTTTTTTCTTTTTTTTTTTTTACACAGGGTTTGACAAGGTTAAGGATCCCTAGCTTTATTAACAAGCTATTTACAGGTTAAGGATTCCTAACTTTATTGGCAAGCTAAGAGCTGTTACCTACATCAGCTCATTTGAAAGCATTTTTATTGTTATGAGACATACAAGTAGGGAACAGGATGAAGTTGGAGCCATCTGTGGGCCAGCATTTTCATTTGATCAACTGACTTTATCTCGATGACATCATTATGCCGTACGAATGTGTTCCATTCTCGAGTCATCCTGGGTATATAGGATGTCAGATGGAGTAAAGTTCTGGAGAAGGGAACAGCCAGAGTGAAGTTGCTGCTTTCTGCCCGTCTTGTGGCATAAAAGCTTGTTTCACGCTGTCCTCGAAGTTGATCCAAGTGTGGTACTTTGACAATATTGGCCTTGTACATAACAGTAAGGCCACCCACATCCCTCCTTTGTTGAAGGCTCTGCTGAAATGACAGATCTATCCAGGATGGGTCCAGGCGAGAGATGAGACGTCTTGCTCTGTTCTCTACTCTGTCAAGCAGTCGCAGATGAGAGGGGGGACAGGCAAACCAAGAAAGTGGAGCATACTCAAGGTGCGAGCGTACTTGTGTCTCGTACAGAATCTTGGAACCCCTACTGTCAAGTAGATGCGAGATACGGCGAAGTGTTGTAAGCTTCCTGGCTGCCTTGTTTGCAAGATTTACAACATGGTTCTTCATGGTTAGTTTGGAGTCAAATTTTACCCCAAGGATATCAACTTCTCCAGATGCCAACACCCTCCCATTCATCCTTACTACTGCACCAGCATTACCATCATGGTGCCTAGAGACGATCATCATTTGCGTTTTCTCAGGTGCAAATGTTACTTGCCATCTATTTCCCCAAGCTGATATAACTCTCAGCTTTCTCTATCTGTCTCTCTCTCTCTCTCTCTCTCTCTCTCTCTCTCTGTTTCTCTGTTTCTCTTTCTTATTGCTGCTTAGGTGCTTGGTGATATTCTACATATTTTATACCACTGAGCTTAAAAACCAGTTCCTATTTTCTTTCCTTAACCCCGAGAATGCGACTCGTAACTGTCTGCTAACACCTGGGTTCCTATTCCCCGTTAAATGAAAAGTGAAAATAGTTCCAGTGTAACATGCCAGCGTCATCTATCGCCCCAGGATCGAATCCAGTTACTGCCTGACTCACCCAATGATTTATAAAATAGCGTAATTTAATCCTTTAAAACAGTATTTTTGACACTGACAGATGACATAATCACTGAAATAAAGGAGAAAAATGGGCGTGGAGTTAAATATAATGTTTGAGTGTTATATCACAAAAGAAGATTTTGTTACTTAACAAACACTTCAAATGGAGGATATTAAATAACTGATGTAAGAAAGTTTGTGTTGATCAATGGAAAGACAAGAAGGCAACAGGACCAGGGAAGATAGCACCTTCGTTTTACATGACTTTGGAAAAGAATCATAATTTGCAATTTGGAAACTTTTGAGGTTTCATTGCAATAAACTGGTAAGTAAACTGTAGATGGCAAACAGTGTGTCAATATTTTGATATGATGACTGAGTCCTGCAAACTATATACCATTTTTCTTTGACTAGTAAAAATATTGGTAAATGCCTTTAGAGAAAAGTTGAATTAACAATTAGAGAGAAAGAAAATACTGAGTAATGAGTAATTCGAATTTAGATTTGTAAACCTTTATATATCTTCTGTGCTATGTAATTATGACAGAGTTATGTACATTGTTGACGAAGCAAATGAATGGGCGGATTGTATCGATCTAAATTTTGAAAATATTATTGACTCAGTTCCCATGGTAGACTATATCTTGTATGCAAAGTATGGTAGGAATGAAAGGAAAATTATTTATATGGATGAGAATCTTGTCTGAGATGAAAATACGAACATTTATGACAGGATAAATGTCTTCGTGGAGAATGTTTCAAGTAGCTTGCCACATAGATTCTCTATTGCCTCAGTACCTTAAAAATATTTGAATGATTTACCAAAATACATGTAGCATTTTTTTATATATATAAAAAGATAATCCTAAAAATATGTACAACAATTTTACAAGTATTGCTGCATTATAAATAAAAAATGTAGGTTTTAAACATATATATACCTCGAGTCGCTTCCGGAGGTCACCGCCCCGACGTCCTGGTCCCAGACAATATCTTCTATAACTGTGTATAAGTTCATACCACTGTCATCACCACACCAGTGGTTGTGCTGATGGGCTGCTTTTTTTAATGGCAGGAATGGTAGTTCGGCAGATTGTATTGATTGGCTGCGTGACGGTAATTATAGGTACTAACAAGGCAAGACAACTAGCAGTAACTCCACCAAAACTACACTCTTGGAGCAATTAACAAGGTCAAAGGATATTTCACTGGAATTTTCCCATAATAAGTATTTCATGGGACTTAACACAACAGTGCAGCAGTGATTAATAAACATGTTTTCTTAAACTGATAAATAATAAAAAATAATAATGGAGACATAGAAAAATAGTGCTATAGACATATAAGATAGGTTGATAGATAGATATTACATATAATTTAAGATGGGAGTTAATCAAACAATGAATTAAGAGTGGCATATATGTAACATGAAAATTAGAATGAATTTTAACTAGCCATGAATATCTCACTGAAACCTTCCTAAAGTGAATTTTACATGAAAATATGTTGAACCTTTCCATGTATAATTTTCTTGCACACTGGCAGGAAATTTATGCTTCACAAATTTTTACATGATGAAGGTAGCTCCATCGTCTCTTACGCTCAGCAGAGTGAGAAAAAGTTCATTAAGAATTACCGCCCCATCTCTCCAAATCTTAAACACTCCGCTGTTTGGAGAGGAAAAAAACTGATCCCATTTTCATATTACCTTCTGAGAAATATCTCGGCGAAATTTAGTAAGAAATTTTTAAATTTTAGCGTAAAATTAGATGCCTTACAATCACATCAGGAGGTAAATGGGCTGCAGTTAAATCTTCCACCTTGGTAATGTTGGTGCACGGAATATTGATGTTGGGGCTAGTGATATTGTTGTTCGTTTTGGTGATGTTCTTTCTCCTGGTGCCGTTGTTGGTCCTTGTGATGTTGTTGGGGGTTCTGGTGATGATGGTGTTGATCCTGGTGATGTTGTTGGTTCTACTGATGTCTGTTCTGGTGAAGTTGTTGTTGGTCTTGGTGATGGTAGGTGGTCCTTTTAATGCTACTGCTGGTCCTGGTGATGTTGATGTAGATCCTGGTGATGTTGATGTAGATCCTGGTGTTGTTCTTCTTCCTGCTGATGTTAATTATGGCAATGTCGTCAGTTCTAGTGATATTGGGTCAGGTGATTTTATTTTTCCTGTAAATGTTGTTATTAATCATAATGATGTTGTCGGCTCTGCTGATGTTGTTGGTGACTCTAGTGTTATTGTTTATCCTGGTGATGTTTCCCGCCCAGGTAATGGTTTTGGTTCTAGTGACCTTATGATGTAGGTATTGTCTGTTCCTGCTAATGCTGACTAAATTTCCGAAACTAACATTTTTACGTTCAGAGAGAGAGAGAGAGAGAGAGAAAGAGAGAGAGAGAGAGAGAGCTTAGCTTGCCAATAAAGTTAGGAATCCTTAATCTGTAAACAGCTTGTCAATAAAGCTAGAGATCCTTAACCTTGTCAAACCCTGTGTAAAAGAGAGAGAGAGAGAGAGAGAGAGAGAGAGAGAGAGAGAGAGAGAGAGAGAGAGAGAGAGAGAGAGAGAGAGAGAGAGAGAGAGAGAGAGAGAGAGAGAGAGAGAGAGAGAGAGAGAGAGAGAGAGAGAGAGAGTCCTTTATCGGCACAGGAGCGTTTTCGTCCCTGTCAGAAAAATTGATCTTTCTCTTAGGTATTATATCCGCAAAGCTACAATTGCATGTCATCTTGCGAGCAATGACGTTGCAGTCCACAGTGACCGAAAAATTCTAGATGTGGTGCGAATGAGAACCAACTCTGACTTTACCATTTGAGATAATAAGTACCAGATGTACAGTATAAGTCAGAGTATTTCATTAAGAACATATTATGATATACCCAGCACTCTGTATTATAATATTTTAAAACACCTTCTGAATAACCTCTTTTATTCCTCTTGAGTTGAACTATAATGTTGATGGTCACAATGCAATTATGGCTCAGAACACTCAACTTATTTTTTTTTTAGAGAAAAAAATAAAGGTCAAAAAACGTACTATTACTCTTATAAATTCTCCTGTGAGCCATGTTAATCCTCCGTCATGGGTCTCTAACTTGTCACAAAACTTGCTTAAGTACCTTCTAGTCAAGAGAAGCTGTGTCACTGCTGTATCTTTATCCTTACTCGACTCTATCCTAAGGCTTCTGAGGAAGAATCTGTCTAGCTCCGCATAAAAAATTAACTCAGTAATTAGCAGTTGTATATATGTGTTCCCTCTTTTCTGAATTCCTTTAATTCTATCCATTTTTCATGTACTCACTGTTCATCTATCAATATTTTCTATTCAGTTTCCAAGCACACACTTTCCTTCAATTCAGTTTCTTTATACTATCTCCCATACTACCTAGTTTTCCATCTACCTAATTTTTTTCTAATTAGTTTTCTTCAACTAACTATTCTACTCACTTTCCTCCTACAATTAGTTATTACCCCACTTTACATCTACGTTCTTTCCTCCTAAGTACTTCCCTTTACTCACCTTAATTTGCACACTTTTCTTATGTCTACTCTCTCTCTTCTACTTAATTTTATTAAACGAACTTTTATTTTGCACGCTTTCCTTTTATTTAATTCCATTGTACACTTTCTTTTTACCCAATTTCCCTCTAACCTTTTTTACTGCCATCTGTTTTCCTTCTTCCTGCCTTCCTTCAACGCATTTCTTCCTACTTTCTTAAGCTCTACCTAATGTATTATACCCACTTTTCTTCTTCCCATTTTCTTTCTACAAACTTTTCCTCCGATAACTTTCCACTTACCTTCTTCCTCCTATTTACCTTCCATTCAGGCAATTTCCTTATGCTATATTTTCTTCAACATTCTGCCTTTTATTCGCTTTCCTTATAACAGCTCTCCACCTGCAACACTCAAGTCGTAAAATGGGTGTCACGACTGAAAGGAAATATCACAATGTTTCAACAATGATTTCGAAACTGCTTTCGTATAATGAACTCAGTAGTTTAATCCAATCTTAAATCAATTTTTTCAAGCTTTATTGTACTCTTAATTCTTGATCAATCTATACCATTGTTCAGGTTTAGCTGAGAATGCTATACAATGATATTTTAGCCTTTGAATATGTATGCAAAAATTTTAATATTAGGATAATAATCCTGACATCATTTTTCAAACAACACCTGGGTCACACTTGCTTTTGGGTGAGAGGTTAGGCACATGTTCTTGCGACAGGAAACGAAGGAGTTCCCTTGCCTCGTTAGCACATGGCCATAAAGAAAAAAGTTATGAAGTAATTATAACTTTCCAGTGTGTCTAAGAGACCTTGGGCTGAGGATGGCAGACCTCATAAACGTCAAATATATAAAAGTGCGATATCTCGAAACTTTAACTATAAGCCGCTTGCAATGAGAGTCGTTCACGTGAAAACTTACGAGAGGATGAAAGATTAACGTTTGGGGACTCGAGAGGCTGAGGATGACAAGGTTACCAAACAGATATTAACAGTGTGTGTGATGTGTTGTAGTGAGGCCAGTCAACATGCTACGTAATATGATGACAGCAGACGTGATGGCCTCAGGTGACAGATAAGGCGATAACACCAGACTACTAAGAAAGCAATACCAGATTGGTGAGTAAATAATAACAAATAGATCAGACAATTCAAACAGACTGGTAAGAAAATGTCAGCTCAAAGGTTAGACAACAACACCTGATTGATAAGACTAGGAAAACAACTCCTAAATGGAATGGCTATAAATCCTGATTAAATAAAATAATAAAATAATACGAGGAAAACAAAGAACACAAAACTAGTAAGACAGTAACGTCAGATGGGTCACAAAATAACAAAAAAACCTACGTGAAAATAGGACCAGACTGGTATCACAATAACACTAAATTGGAGACCAAGGCACAAATGCAGAATAATGCGAGTGTTTATTGAAAACATTATTAATGAACCACTGCATTATACTACATTTGTGCCTCTGTTCGTGGTGTTGGTATTTTAATTCATTTTTCTCTACCACCAATACACAAAGGTGGTGACCCCACAGATGTGAACAACTATAGGCCAATATCAAACTTACCATTGCTATCAAAAATCTTCGAGAAACTCATGCACAAGAGATAATATTCGTTTATAACAAAGAGCATAGTCAACCCTTGCCAGTTTGGCTTCAGAAAAAATAAAAGCACAAACGATGCAATTGTAAAAATGCTAGATCTGCTTCATACAGCACTGGAAAATAAGGAATATCCATTAGGATTTTTTATTGATCTAAGGAAAGTTTTTGACACAGTAGACTACAGAATCCTACTCCACAAACTTAAGGTAGGATTTGAAATATGCACTTGCATATTTCAAATCCTACATCACTAATAGGTATCAGTACGTCACCATTAAAGACACAACCTCATCAACACGACCACTTGATTTTGTAGTGCCACAGGGAAGTGTCCTTGGTCTCCTGCTCTTCTTCTCATTCTTCTATGATCTTCCCAACGCATCACAAGACTTGAAGCAATTCTCTTTCCTGACGACACAACTTATGTCATCTCCCACCCAAATCTTGCCACACTCAACACCATTGTTAACAAGGAACTACTAAAAATATCTACTTGGATGACAGCCAAGAAACTTACACTTAACACTCACAAATCCTTCTATATTATGTTTGGTAATAGATCAATTGTTGCATAATTGAACATTAAGACCGACAACACTCCTATTGCTAAACATAATGAGGGGAAATTCCTGGGCGTACACTTGGACAGCAACCTGAAATTCAGGTTGGGATCTTCTCCAAGATACGTTACTACGTGCCACAGTCAGCCATTCTCACACGGTACTGTTCACTCATCTATCCTTACCTCACCTATGCTGTTTGTGCTTGGGGATCAACAGCCGCAACATACCTAAAGCGAATAATAACCCAACAAAAAGCCGCAGTAAAAGTAATCATGAAATCCAATCCCAGGCAACACAGCCCCCCACTCTTCAAAGATCTAAACATAACATCCACACGTACTGCTGTGCAACCTACATTTACAGAACCGTAAATTCCAATATTAACCCTAAATTAAAACACTTTCTTGATAGTTGTGACAGGACCCATAGGCACAACACCAAGCATAAAAATCTATGTGACATTCCCTGTGTCCAGCTAAACCTGTACAAAAATTCAATGTACATTAAAGAGCCTAAAATCTGGAACTCCCTGCCTGAAAACTCTAGAACTGCAGACATAACCATCACTTTCAAAACTACAGTTAAAAAATATCTTATCTCACTAACACCCCTCCGTCAGCTAACTACATGAAAACCACCATGATTCCCCCCAATTTACACTTGCGCTCACCGATATGTCTGTGAATATAAAATTACGTAAGTTTGCCTAAGATACTCCAATATAGGAGCTTGAAAACAAACTATGTATCATGCCGAGACAAGCCCATTCTCATTGCTAAAATTACAAACTGTAATGCAGTTACCTAGCCTTAATATCAATATGCTCCATAACCTGTATCAATATAGAATTTGAATTATTATTAGTCCTTCCGAAATGCTTAGTCATGCTAGGCATGATAGTGACCCTCTCTGTAATTAGTATTTTATAATATTAAAACCACATATTGCAACCAATATTACGTAATATATAAACTCCACATTGTAATCTTTATAGAGAATAATTATTTTATTTGATTTGAAAGTAAGGAGAAAATAACAGCAGTCTGGAGAGGCTGTCAAACCAGACAGGTAGCTGGCAAGACGATGCAACAAGATGACTTTTTTTGTAGCGACAATATCAGTTTGCCTTTTACCTCTGAATTGTAGACAAAATGCTTATAAGCGAAGAATTTTATAAATATATACTTTCTTTTATATATAATCATTAGATTATGAAACATATCCAATTTCTCTTATTATACAATAAATACTATGTTTAGAAAGGTGTTTGAAGTCTGAGGGTTGACAACCTCTGTATTGCCTCATTTCATACACAAACAGGCTTATCTGTATATATATATATATATATATATATATATATATATATATATATATATATATATATATATATATATATATATATATATATATATATATATATATATATATATATATATATGCTGCTCATGGACTAGTACACCATAGAGGGATGAGAATGAAAATTAGCCTAGAAGCTCTTACAACATCAAATGTCCTCAGATAGCGGTAAAACATAAAACAGTTAGCTCTGCTGGCTGCGCCATATTCGTAACATTGGGTGGTCCTGTGGGTTAGTACACCAGGTATATCTGGCTACTTCTACTTACATTTAGGTCACACTACACAGGCATGCAGATTCATATATATACATATACACAAGCTAGGTTTTCCTTCTTTATCTTAATAGCTCTTGTTCTTCTTTATTTCCTCCATTTCCCATGGGGAAATGGAAAGAATTTTTTCTCTGTAAGCCATGCGTGTCGTATGAGGCGACTAAAATGCCGGGAGCAATGGGCTAGTAACCCCTTCTCTTGTGTACATTACTGCAAAAGAGAAAGAGAAAATCTTTATAAAACTGGTATGCTTGAATGTGCGTGGATGTAGGAGGGATGATAAGAAAGACATGATTGCTGTTGTTATGAACGGAAAGAAGCTGGATGTCCTGGCCCTAAGTGAAACAAAGCTGAACGGGGTAGGCGAGTTTCGTTGAGGAGAAATAAATAGGATTAAATCAGGAGTATCTGAGAAAGTTAGAGCTAAGGAAGGAGTAGAAATAATGTTGAAAAATCAGTTATGGAAGGAGAAGAGGGAATATAAATGTGTAAATTCAAGGATTGTGTGGATTAAAATAAAGGTTGGATGGGAAAAGTGCGACATAATAAGCGTGTATGCACCTTGAGAAAAGAGGAATGTAGAGGAGAGAGAGAGAGGTTTTGGGAGATGGTAAGCGAATGTATAGGAATTTATGAACCAAGTGAGAGAGTAATTGTGATTGAGGACCTAAATGCTAAAGTAGGAGAAACATTTAGAGAGGGCGTGGTAGGTAAGTTTGGGGTGGGAGGTGTAAATGTCAATGGGAGTCTTTGTTTGAACTTTGTATAGAAAGAGGTTTAGTTAATGATAATATATATTTTAAGAAAAAGAGATTATATAAGTATACAAAATATGCAGTAGGGCATAATAACAGTAGTTTGTTGGAATACCTACTGGTAGATAAAAGACTGTTGAGTAACCTTCATGATGTACATGTTTATAGAGGGGCCACAGATATAGCTACATTGAGAGTAAAGTGTAGATGGGATACAAGGAAAATAGAAGCAGCAAGTAAGAGAGAGGTGAAGATTTATAAACTAAAAGAAAAGGCAGTTAGGGTAAGATATAAACAGCTATTGGAGGATAGATGGGCTAGTGAGAGTATAGGCAATGGGGGTGAAGTTGCATGGGGTAGGTTTATTAATGTAGTGTTAGAGTGTTCAGCAGAAGTTTGTGGTCACAGGAAAGTGGGTGCGGGAGGGAAGAAGAGCGATTGGTGGAATGATGATGTAAAGAGATAGTAAGAGAGAAAATGTTAGCATATGAGAGGTTTTTATAAAGTACAAGTGATGCAAGGAGGGAAGAGTGTATGGAGAGAAAAAGAGAGGTTAAGAAAGTGGTAAAGCAATGTAAAAAGAGAGAAAATAAGAGAGTGGGTGAAATGTTACCAACAAATTTTGTTGAAAATAAGAAAAAGTTTTGAGTGAGATTAATAAGTTGTGGAAACCTAGGAAACGAAATGATTTGACAGCTAAAAAGAGGAGAGGAGGAGAAGAGAGTTATTAAATGGAGAGTTAAAGGTTTTGGGAAGATGGAAGGAATATTCTGAGGAATTGTTAAATGTCGATTCAGATAGGGAAGCTGTGATTTCGTGTACTGGACAAGGAGGAATAACATCTCGTAGGAGTGAAGAGGAGCCAGTTGTGAGTGTGGGGGGACTTCGTGAGGCAGTGGGTAGAATGAAATGGGGTAAGGCAGCAGGGATTGATGAGATGAAGATAGAAATGTTAAAAGCAGGTGGGGACATAGTTTTGGAGTCGTTGGTGCTATTATTTAATAAATGTATCGAAGAGGGTAAGGCACCTTGGGACTGGCAGAGAGCAGGCATAGTTCCTTTGTATAAATTCAAAGGGGATAAAGGAGAGTGCCACAATTAAAAGGGAATAAGTCTGTTGAGTATACCTGGTAAAGAGTAAGACGGAGAGTAGGGTACCAGATAAACAAGGAGGCTTTAGGAAAGGTAGGGGGTGTGTTGACTAAGTGCTTACAGTGAAACATATAGGTGAACAGTATTTTGATAAGGGTAAAGAGGTTTTTGAGGCAGTTATGGATTTGGGGATGGCTTATAACTGGGTGGATAGAGCGGCAATGTGGCAGATGTTGCAGGTATATTGAATAGGAGGTAGGTTACTGAAAGCAGGGAAGAGTTTTTAGTGAAGCTCGATGTACCATGCAAAGACTATGTCACCTTTATTCTGCACATGTATAAACTCTCTTTTAAGGCTGCCGCCCCAACCAACAAACCAGGTTTTACGACTCAGGGGGCCCAATCGTCAGATCAGTATCTAGGTTCAGCCAGTCATAATGTGGGTCTGGTAATTGTGGTGATGTGGTTGCACTCACGTTTTCACCCATGTCAGATTCATTCTGCTGCTGGTTGATGCACGGTGGTCTCTGTCTTTTGGCTTCTTCTGTTGCCTTGGCTTACCTTAGCATGCACTTATATTACCTATTGCTGTACATAGTGTATATAGAGTACATACATATGTTTATACTTGGTGAAGGAAAATACAATTCAAAGTTTTCAGCTGTGTTAATTTTCGCTCCATGTTCCCTTTACACCTAAGATAACAGGCTGTGCTTCCCTAGGTCGTAATATGGGTTGCCTGTCTGAGATCTGGAACTAGACTTAGAGCAGGAGCTGGATTTAGAGCCGAAGCTGGAGTAGAAGTTAGTCTTTGTATTATTTATATTCCGATATTGCGTGTCAACTTTGCATTCGCTTTGCTGTTGTCAGCCTTGCTATTGTGTGTGTATTCTGCAGTAGGCTTTGCTATTGCGAGTCGGCCTTGATATTGTGTGTATTCTGCAATCTTACTGTGTATAGCTGGTTGAGCGTGTATTGCAAACAGCAAGTTACATTGGGGTTAATGCCACCTATACGAGTCAGACCGTCAGTGTCTGAATTCACTCTACAGCGTTGTTGGCGAATTGCTCGTTCTATTGGCATAGCATATCAAAAAACTCTTACTGCTGCACAGCTTCATAACATTATACGTAAAAAGCTAAAAGCAGAAGAGATGGCGCACCAGAGTCCTGTTTCTCCCCCTACAGGAGCTAAGCATTGATCTCCGCTTAAGTTCCTGCAGAAGAATGGTAGAGACACCACATCTGAGCAAAGCCAGCAGTTTCAGGAAGCAGGTGCATCGGGTTTGTCTGAAGGTGAGTCAGCTTCACTGGCACTTGAGTTAGCAAAAATTAATCTTGAGGAGACCAGGTAACAGCGAGCTTATGCTAAGGAAGAGTTTTATAGAGAGAAGGAAAGGAGGTAGTTTACACCAGCTGTAAATTACTTTAGTTTGCAAAAAGCAGTACAGCTCATTCTTCATTTTAATGAAGCCGAGCCTGAACAGTTTTTCGAAGTATTCGAAAACCGAGCTTGAGTCTTAAGGTGGCCTGAAGAGAAGTGGGCGTCATTGGTGTATACAGCGTTGTTTGGTAAGGCACAGGAATTTACATCAATGTTGAATGACACCGATTTTGGTAACTATCACGTGGTGTAAAGCACGGTTCTTGATGCTTATGAATGCATTCCTGCCAAGTACAGAAAGGAGTACAAATTAGGCAGACAACAGCTGGGTCAGTCTTATGTTGACTTTGTAAGACATCAGACCAAAGTGTTTTCCTAATGCTATAAGGCAAGTGGTGTCGCTAACTTCGGTAACTTAGTACAGTTAATATTGGTGGATAACCTGCTGACTGTTTGACCAGAGGTTCGATTCTTCCTGCAAGATCATTCATTGGCTACTGCATTTTAGGCAGCCAGGTTGGCTGATACTTTTGAAACTAACCGCTCTTTGTACGAGAGGTCTCATCTCTCTTTTCAACAGCCTGGCATGAGCAGAGACCGTCAAAGAAGAATTCCTGAATGGAGGATGAAGTGCAAGGATGAAGGAGAACGACGACTTCAGCTAATTAAGTCACTTGGTGAGCCACGTCACTCAACTCATGGTGATCCTGGTGAACAACCTCAAACCACTCAAAATGATGAGCCATGACGTCAGCATCCAGAATAGCAAAAACCACAAAATCAGCAAGGAGTCAAAGTAAAATTTGAGGTAGTATGCTTCCACTGTTATAAACCTGGCCACATAAAGCCTAATTGCCTGAATAAACCCCAGCCATTAGGGAAAATTTGAAATGTCCGCAGTAATATGAACCATAAAGAAGTAGAGAAGGGGATGGCCCCATACTATAGTAATTGTCAAATATCCCATCAGGAAAATTCAAAGAAAACTGAAGTCAGAACCTTTAGGGATACTGAAGCATATTGCTCACTTATAAGAGAAGGAGTACTTCCCCTCCCTGAACAAACCTCATTGCAATCCTGAGTTCTTTTAGAAGCTTTTGGATGAACAGTATTTTCTGTCCCTTTATATAAAATATATGTGCAGAGTAAATATTACACTGGATATTTGGCTGTAGGTGTTTCTGACAGATTTCCTATGAAAGATGCCGTATTATTACTGGGAAATAACATTAATTCTACTAAGGGTCCAGAACCTATAATGACTAATTCTTCTCCGATGCTGGCCATAACTCGGGCAAAATCCCAAAGGATATCTGATGAGAATGCTAATCTATCCTTGGACAACTCTGATCTCGGAATAGCCAATTTGTTTTATTCATTGACCTCTTCGTTTCCAGGCCGAGAGGTTGTGCTTCTCTTTTGCTCCTGTATTCGTCAAACACCATTGGTGGAGGACGGACGTTGGATGCTGCACTCGCTACAGTTGGTAGCACTGAGCGAATTTTGCAAGATGGTGCAGACTACCAGGAGGAGGATAAACACTGTGTGTATTGAGGTGTTGAAAGGCACAGTTTATAACACCAATGCATCAGTTATGCTGCCTGCCATTTTAAGAGATACTTACTGCATCAACAACGACGATTTGTATGGAATTTCTTTGAATGGAGCTACTAGAATCTTTGTGAAATTCGTGACGGCTGCTGTATATGACAAGATGGTGGAAAAGTACCAGGATGTGTGTATACTGGTTACCCTGGTTTAGAAGTACGTATAAGGGACGTATCCAAGTATTATACTTGGGTAAAGATACGGAACGTCCCATTTGAGGCGGATGAGGAAGACATAAAAGCAACTTTCGAAGAGTTTGGTGTTATACATCAAGCAACAGTTGGAAGGTGGTCTGAGGGAATGTATGCTGGACTGCGTGAGGGATCCTTTACCCTTAAGATGTCCTTGCTCAAAACTATACAATCATATGTGACACTGAGTTACTTTAGAACTCAGGTATATGTCACATATGTGAGGCAGAGAAGAACATGCAGACTGTGTGGAGCGTATGATCATATGGCTGCGATGTGTCCTCGACGATTGTCACCTGAGACACATGGTATGGAGTGAAATCGTTGAGGACAATCCGTTGGAATGTGTAACATTACCGGAGGTCTCTCAGGTGATTGAGACCATGCATATAGAGGATGAGGTGAGACAAGGTGAATTGGGTAGTGAAGTTTCAGCTGCAATAGACACTGTTATAGAGGGGATTCTTGGAGGATCAGAATAGGGACGGAACACTATGTATGGTGTCGGATGGGACATCTGTAGATAAGGGTGGAATTCATGAGGAGGGCAATGTGGGTGGTGGGGATGGGCAACCACAGAGGATTTGTGAGGTTGTGGTTGAAGTGCATGAAGTTAAAAGTGCAGATGAGGGCATGCACATAGTTGAGGCATCACGAAAGAGAGAGGCAGGTGCTTTTGACAGTGATGATGTTTTGACACCTGCGCAAAGATCTGGTAAGAAATACTCAGTGGATGTCCCAAAAAAAGTATCAGGGGAGGGGGGGGCAAGGGGCATGGGAAAGGTGAGGCAAGGAAAGGGCATTGTGAAAAGCATACTGTGCAAAAGTGTAAGGACCCGTATGGACATCGATCGATTGGTAGGACCCCGATAGTATTTTTAAGTGCCAAACGTTAAATGTAAATGGCCTAAGGGCCGATGTAAAGCGCAGGATCTTTAGTGACTTTTTAAAGAGACATGGAATACAGATCATATTTTTACAAGATCATAATTTTAAGTATGGAAGGGATTTGTTGACAGATGAGTGCAAGGTTTATGCTGGATGTACTGGGAAGCTTAAGGGAGGTGTTGCGGTATTAATAGCTGAGGTCAGTCCTTTTCAGTTGTTGCACTGAGAAGAAAGGGGAGATGGGAGAGTAGTGAGTGTGGATGGAACATGGGGTGGGGCACGAGTGTGTTTTGTCAGTGTATACATGCCGACGGACAGCAATAGGCATGTTAAAGAGGATTTTGTTTGGGACACACTAATTTATCATATGAGGGGGTTACCAGTTTATACATTATTTGGAGGAGATTGGAATAGTGTGATACGTAGGAGCCGCGGGGAGCTGGGTGTGTGTTGGGAATCCTACGGGATGTATTAGGGGGCGTCGGATTAGTGGATGTAGTTAGTGGGGAGGGGTGGGTGGTGGAGCATACTTATGTGAAGAACGGTTATGTGGCAAGCTTGGACCGCATTTATGCATCTCCTGGGATACAAGTTAATAATATGGAAACTGTAAATGTTGTATTTTCGGAACATAGAGGGGTGGTTGTGGAGGTGGGCTGGGGTGAGTTGCCGAAACGTTTTGAGTTATTGGAAACTAAATGTGAGCTTGCTGGAGAATATGGAGGGTGGACTTAGTTTTGCAGAATGGTGGAAAAATGAATGGAATAAAGGAAAGCTGGGAGGTGATATATTACTATCGTGGAAGCAATGTGCTAAACCGGGGATTCGTAGTTTTTATATGAGGAAAGGAAGGGAGGTCGGACAGTGGAAACATGGATTACAGAGGTATTTGGAGGGGCAGTTAAAACAGTTGCAGGGTTGCCAGATGTCTCTGCTTCCATGGCTGAGGAACTGTCCTTTCGAGAGGAACAGCGAAAAGACCCTTCACTGAATTTCGCTTTTCAGGCAGCAATGGGTAAATCCTCAGATCACCCAGTTAAATATAAAATTAAAAACGACTTCTTAATCTGCACTGAGACTGGTAAGAAGGTGGAGGGAAAGCAAAAGACAATCAGGTTAGTAGTTCCAAAAACGTTTAGACCACATAAATTAAACATAGCTCATAACTAATCGTCAGGAGCCCACTTAGGAATTACTAAAACCTTATATAGAATATTAAAAGAATTCTTTTTGGCCAAAGTTAAGACAGGATGTGAAGAATCATATCCTCTGTTGTAGAGAATGTCAGCAAGTAGGAAAACCTGAACACCCCATTAAACCTGCACCTCTCCATCCTATACCTGTCGATGGAGAACCTTCCACAGAGTTAATCATAGATTGTGTAGGTCAACTACCTAAGTCCAAATCTGGGAATCAGTTCTTATTTACTATAATGGATAGGGTAACTAGATACCGGTAAGCAATCCCCATGCTCAGTATCAATATGAAAGCAATACCTAAGGCCTTAACTAGGTTTATTTCCTGCTTTGGCATTCCTAAGTCTATCAAAGTGATCAAAGTACTAATTTTACTGCCAAAGCTTTTAGAGAAGCATTAATTAGGCTAGGAATAATTTACAACTTATCCACTGCCTATCATCCTCAGTTCCAAGGCGCCTGGGAAACATTCCATCAGACTTTAGAAACAATGAAAAGAACGTTTTGCATGCATTTTCCTATAGATTGGGATGAATCACTAGCAGGTGTCCACAGTGTATAGCCAGTTTTAGCTGATCTTTGGGCACCCGAGGTCCTGATACGTCAACTTCCAAATACGTATCTGAAAACATTAACTTCTTCCATACTCCCTCTCTCCAATGTGATATCCGGTTTTTCTTTATCTAAATCATTTGATACCCTCATCACCTTACTCTTATATAGGTGCACTTTCAACTTTCTACCTTTCCACTCCCTCCCAAACTCGTCCACTAACCTTTGCAACTTTTCTTTAGAATCTCCCATAAGCACAGTATTATCAGTAAAAAGTAACTGTGTCAACTCCCATTTTGTACTTGATTCCCCATACTTTAATCCCACCCCTTTCCCCAAGATCCTACCATTTACTTCTTTCACAACCCCATTACTCATTCCTCTCTAAGACCTACTTTTACCGGGAAGTAGTCTCCCTCTCTCCTACACACACTAACCTGAGCCTCACTATCCTCATAAAAACTCTTTACAGCATTTAGTAACTTATTATCTATTCCATTCATTTGCAACATCTGCCACATTGTTCTCCTATCCACTCTATCATATGCCTTTTCGTAATCCTTAAATGCAATGAAAACTTCCCTATTTTTATTCAAATATTGTTTACATATATGCTTCAATGTAAACACTTGATCTACACATCCCCAACTCACTCTAAAGCCTCCTTGCTCATCTGCAATCCTACTCTCTGTCTTATCTCTAATTCTCTCATTAATAATCCTATCGTACACTTTTCCTGGTATACTCAGTAAACTTATTCCCCTTCCCTTCATATGAAGGAACTATACATACTCTCTGTCAATAACTAAGTACCTTCCCTTCTTTCATACATTTATTAAACGAAAGAAGCAACCACTTCAACACTATATCCCCCCTTCCCTTCCTGATTCAATCAGTTCCAGCTGCTTTACGTAAACCTTATTCATTCTACGTAATGCCTCACGCACCTCCCCCACACTCACATCCCGCTCTTCTTCACACCTAAAAGATGTTTTATCTCCCTGGCCAGTGCTTGAAATTACCACGTCCTTTTCTTCATCAACATTTAAAAGTTCCTCAAAATATTCCTGCCTTCTAGCCAATACCTCCCTCTCCCCATCTACTAACTCCCCTACTCTGATTTTAACTGACAAATTCATTCATTCCCTAGGTTTTCTTAACTTGTTTAACTCACTCCAATTTTTTTTCTTATTTTCAACAAAATTTCTTGAGAGCGCTTCTTGCACTCTATCATCTGCTCTCCTGTTGTGCTCTCTCGCCACTCTCTTCACCTTTCTCTTACTCTCCATATACTCTGCTCTTCTTATAACACTTCTGCTTTGTAAAAACCTCTCATAAGCTACCTTTTTCTCTTCTATCAATCCCTTTACTTCATCACTCCACCAATCACTCCTCTTTCCTCCTTCACGCACCCTCCCATAACCACAAACTTCTGCCCCACATTCTAATACTGCAGTTTTAAAACTATTCCAACCCTCTTCATCCCCCCCCCACTACTCATACCTGCACCAGCCTACCTTTCTGCCAATAGTTGCTTATATCTCACCCGAACTTCCTCCTCTCTTAGTTTATACACTTTCATCTCCCTCTTACTTGCTGTTGCCATTTTACTTTTGTCCCATCTACCTCTTACTCTAACTGTAGCTACAACTAAATATTGATCCAATTTATCAGTTGCACTTCTATAAACGTGTACATCCTGGAGCCTACCCATCAACCTTTCATCCACCAATACATAATCTAACAAATTACTTTCATTACGTGCTTTATCATACCTAGTATACTTATTTATCCTCTTTTTCATAAAATATGTATTACTTATTACCAAGCCTCTTTCTACACATAGCTCAATTAAAGGCTTCACATTTTCATTTACCCCTGGCACTCCAAATTTACTAGCTACTCCCTCCACAACATTTTTACCCACTTTAGCATTGAAATCCCCAACTACAAGAAATCTCTCGCTAGGTTCAAAATTCCCCACGCATTCAATCAACATTTCCTAAAATCTCTCTCCCTCACCTCTACACTTCTCTCTTCTCCAGGTGCAAAAACACTTACTATAACCCACTTTTCACATCAAGCCTTTATTTTATTCCACTTAACCCTTGAATTCATACATTTATATTCTCTCCTTTCCTGCCATAACTTATCCTTCAACATTATTGCCTTCTTTAGCTATAATTCTATTTGAAACCCCTGACCTAATACCATTTATTTCTCCCCAATGAAACTCTCCCACCCCCCTCAGCTTCGTTTCACTTAAAGCCAGACATCCAGCTTCTTATCATTCATAGCATCCACAACTATCTCTTTCTTATCATTCACACAACATTCAAGCACATTCAAACATCCCACTTTGACGGTTTTCTTCTCTTTCTTTTTAGTAGGCTATTCGGGAAAAGGGGTTGCTAGCTCATTGTTCCCGGCATTTTAGTTGGCTTTTACAACACGACCGGCTTGCAGAGGAAAGATTCTTATTCCACTTCCCTGTGGATATTAAAGGAAAAGCAATAAAAACAAGAACTATCAAGATAAAATCAAAGAAAACTTAGATGAGTGTGTATACAAAACCGTGTACGTGTATGTGTAGTATGACCTAAGCGTAAGTAGAAGTAGCAAGACGTACCTGAAACTTGCATGTCTGTGAGACAGAAAAAAGGCACCAGCAATTCTACCATCATGTAAAACAAATATAGGCTTCCTTTTTACACTCACTTGGTAGGAGGGTAGTACTTCCCCGAATGCTTGCTGTCTACCAACCTACTACCTAGCTATATATATATATATATATATATATATATATATATATATATATATATATATATATATATATATATATATATATATATATATATCTGCAATAAAATCACAGTAAACAGGTGGTTTCAGAATATGCAAAACAACCACTGTGAAAGAATAGTGAAATTCCAAGTGCTTTCGTCACTACTCACATTATCAAGGAACAATACAAGTAATGCATCAAAGGAAGGCACATAAAGGGTCTAGACACACCTCACTGTCTCATCCTACAGCAAAGCAACACCTGACGTGCGACGACACGCCACTCATAAGAAAGAGAACACTGCAGCAGGTCTGCTGGCCCAACTAGACAGGTCTTTCACAGCAGCGCACAAGTAAACTATTCTACCCAAGAATTAAGATTAATTATTTGTCCAATGTATAATTAAATTCTTCCCAAATTCTATTAATTATAAATGGATCTAATTTATATAAATCAAAGGAAATATTCATATTATTGTCAAAACTGCTTTTTATGAAACAAGATTCAATTATATTCCTGTCGACCATGGACTTGCTTGATACAACTTTCTCAACTTTTTGAAAATCAATTGGATTGTTAAAATCTCTCACATGAATAAATAGAGCATTGGAATCTTGCCCAGTTCTAATGCTATATTTATGTTGTTTTAATCTTAGTTCGAGACTTTTACCAGTTTGACCGTAATAAACTTTATCGCAAATTTTACAAGGAATCTTATAGACACATCCGTCAGCATTTTCGGGGGTATTCTTTCTCAAAAGTTTTTTTTTTTTACTGTATCAAGATTTTTAAATACAACTTTGATATTGAAAGTCTTAAGAAGAGAAGGCATATCAACCAAGTTTTCATGGTAAAGGAGAACCAACATATTTTTAGTTGAATAAGGCTGGTTGTCCCTTTATAGATAGTAAAAAATATTTCTAGCAACTTTAAAAGATTTATCAATTACGTTTCTCGGGAATTTCAGATCATTAGCTATTTCATATATTTTGGATATTTCTTCATCTATGAACTCTGGACTACAAATACGCAAAGCTCTAAAAAACATTGATGAAAAAACAGACAGTTTAACTCTATCTTGATGTGAAGAATAATGGTATATATAGGAACAGTTATTTGTAGGTTTTCTGTAAATTTTAAATTGGAATTTATTATTACCCTTAATAATTAAAACATCTAGAAAAGGTAATGAGTTATTTTCCTCAGATTCAACAGTAAAGTTTATAGAATGGGCTAAGCTATTTAATTTTTCAAGGAAATGGTGTATATCTACATTCTTTGGCATAAGACACAAAATATCATTAAAATATCTGAACCATTTAGCTCTATTAGGGAGGATTGTGTTAAGCAACCTTGTTTCAAAAAAATTCCATGTATAGGTTACTAAGAACAGGTGAAAGAGGATTTCCCATTGCCATACCAAACTTCTGAGTGTAAAACTTATCATTAAATACAAATTTTGCATCAACAATGCAAAGTTTAATAAGTTTAATGATAGTAGGAACTGGCAATGGTAAATCATAATTAACGAGTTCTTCAGTTAAGAAACTTAATAAATCATGAACAGGAACTTTCGTTCCTGTTGATGAGCTTAATTTAGTTGACATATTAAGCTCCTTGAGTGACTTAAATGATTTTAATATGGTTAGTTTTGATGTTACTTCCTTGTTTACGAAAGTTTCTATTGATAATTTATTAAGTTTCTTATCTGAAGAACTCGTTAATTATGATTTACCATTGCCAGTTCCTACCATCATACATACATATATATATATATATATATATATATATATATATATATATATATATATATATATATATATATATATATATATATATATATATATATATATATATATATATATATATATATATGTCGTGCCGAATAGGCAGAACTTGCGATCTTGGCTTAAATAGCAACGCTCATCTTGCCATATACAACAAGTGAAAATTTGTGTATCCAATAATTTCGCCAAAATCATTCTGAACCTAACGAAAAAAATATATTTCACTGTGTTTGTTTAGTATTAAATTATTGTAAACAAATCTAAAATATATTTAGTTGGGTTAGGCTAAAATAAACTGTTCTTGTTATACTAAGGTTAGGTAAGTTTTCTAAGATTCTTTTGGTGCAAAATTATAAATTTTTACGTCAACATTAATGAAAAAAATATATCTTTAAACGAATAAGAGAAAATTTTAGAAAGGACTTAATTTTAATTGAGTTCTTGCTAATTGACCAGTTTTACATATTCGGCACGACATATATATATATATATATATGTATATATATAATAGGAAAATTCCAAGCGCTTTAGTAACTTCTCACAATATAATGGTCTACAACAAATACTTCCAAGGCCAAATTAACAATTTCCAACTAATTTTAGGTCACTGATAATGAATAACATATTTAAAATAATTTGTTAGGTCTACTTTTCAATATACACCAACGTGTCACAACAGGTTCCAACAGGCTTGTGGCAGTGTGTTTCTTACGACACTCACAGTCTCACTGACCTTCATTATTGTTCCAGCAGTCATAGAAGGTGGTTGTGATGTGCAAGTTTATATTTTCAGGTGAAAAATAGGTGATTTTCGTAGCCAAACACTTTTTAAACTTATAATAAATATTCACTGATCAACCTATTCGATATACATGTGAGGCATATTATATTAATTTTATTTTCCATCTGAATGATATAATACTTCTGCTTAGCTGTTATGCTCTGTATTATAAATGATAAATTAATGAATAAATTTTGTGTTTATCTTCTAATTATTTGTTGTTTTCTTCTTTCACATGTCTCGTACTTGTGTTACTAGGGTAGACAAATTCTGCTACATTTGTGGTGAGGTGACCTTTGCATCAATGAAGCGCCGTATAACTGCTATGGTTAGAAAGGTATATCACCTATATTTTGGATGCAAGATTGGGCTCCACACATATGTTGCAACAATTGAGCTACTGACCATCGCAAATGGTTGAACAGGAAGTGGAAAGGAATGCCTTTTGTTTTACTAAAGACATTGCGGGAGCCAACAGACCAAAAAAACAATTGTTATTTTTGCATGGATCCTCCAGTAAAAAAAGGGCTTGTGAAAAGAAGGGGTTCATTGAATATCCGAACATTCCATCAGCTATTCGCCCAGTTCCGCATTGAGAAAGTCTACCTGTTCCTGATGCACTAAATTCGGTATCCTTCGAGTCAGATGAAGAAATTGGTGAGGAGGAAGAAAAGAAGAATGACAGTGCTGGATTACAGAGTGACCGAAATTTTGATGAAGCACACTCCTCTAGGCCACATATCATAACAAATGGGACCTCCATGATCTTGTCAGGGATCTGCAATTACCCAAAAATAATGGAGAGGTGCTAGGCTCTCGTCTTCAACAGTGGAATTTCCTAGAAGCTGATGTGAAGATTTCAAAATTTCGTGACCGTCATCAAGGTTTATATGAACATGGGATGTAACATGTCACTTAAAATCCACTTTTTGGACTCACATTTAGACTTTTTTTCCAGCGAACTGTGGGGCAGTTAGTGACGAATATGGTGATGGTTTTCACCAAGATACTTCAACCATGAAAAAGGTACCAGGTCAAATGGGGCACAAGAATGCGTGCAAAGTATTGCTAGACATTGGCAAAAGATGATTCTTCAGCCTACTATAAGCGTCAAGCAAAAATCAGGGAGTTCGTACTGATTAGAATTTAAAACATACTGACACATATTGTACGTTATAATAAAATAATCAAATACTATATGTCTCGTGTCTTTAAATCTATAACCAATAAGCATTTTTGAAGGTGATATTTGGACTCAGGACATGAAAATACATAAGAATGAACTCATCTCATTTACGAAGCATACAACTTTTCAAAATATGTTGACCATTGAATTATCAAGGAACTATAAAAACAAAAGGTTAACAGGAAGGCATATAAGGACGAGGCTACACTTAGTTACCACCCCCAACAACACCTAACTTTTTATGATGATGATGTAGGTAGGTAGTCAGTGATATGTGAAACACCGCTTATATTCTGTCCAAAAATTTCTCTAATGTGCCTTAAATTCTTCCAGATTTTAATATTTATAAAATTAATCCAATTTGTATAAACCAAAAGATATATTCATATTACTTTCAAAACTGCTTTTTATGAAACATGATTCTATTATATTCCTGTATATTATATTATTATATAACTTTCTCAGCCTTTTTAAAATCAATTGTCGACTTCCAATGCTATATTCACGTTGTTTAAACCTAAGTTCAAGACTTTTACGAGTTTGACCATAATAAACTTTATCACATATTTGACAAGGAATCTTATAGACACACTCGACATCCTTTTGGGGGAATTTTTTAACAAGAATTTTTTAACTGTCCCAAGATTTTTAAATACAACATTGATACTAGAATTCTTAAGAGGAGATGGCATTTCAACCAAGTTTTCATGGTAAGGGAAAACCAACATATTTTAGTTAAATAAGGTTGGTTGTCATTTTTTGAATTGTAAAAAGGTATTTCTAGCTATTTTAAAAGACTTATTAACTAAGTTTCTCGGGTATTTTAGATCATTAGCAGTTTCATAAATTTTGAAGAAATCTTCACCTATGAACTCTGGACTACAACTACATAAAGCTCTCAAAAACTTTGAAGAGAATATCAACAGTTAAACTCAATATTGATGTGAAGAATAATTTTGTACATAGGAACAGTTATTTATTCATTTCCTGTAAATTTAAAATTTTAAATAAATGTTACCCTTAATCTCTCTCTCTCTCTCTCTCTCTCTCTCTATCTCTCTCTCTCTCTCTCTCTCTCTCTCTCTCTCTCTCTCTCTCTCTCTCTCGCTCTCTCTCTCTCTCTCTCTCTCTCTCTCTCTCTCTCTCTCGCTCTCTCTCTCTCTCTCTCTCTCATGTGTATATATATATATATATATATATATATATATATATATATATATATATATATATATATATATATATATATATATATATATATATATATATATATATATATATTATATAGGATGGAGTCCACCTCTGGTGTAAATTGTGGGACCCATAGCCTCGGAGAAGTGGATAAAAAGGCTTCAAGGAAAAATATTTGGATTTCTTCCTGAAGCCGTTTGAATATTCCACTTCCCCTACCACCCCATCTTTTCATATTCATTTTTTTTACTAATAGGAATATTTTATTACATAATATGGTACAGAAGATTTAAGAGATACATTATTGATATAAAGGTGGCATATACGGTACATGTTGTTACGTGTGTATCACCGATTATAAGGCAAAAATCTCATCCAGCTCCTCAGAGCTGGGGCGTGTGCCCAAAATACAGCAGGCATTACCCCTTTGAACAGCCGCACTGAGCCGCTGGAACAGAAAACTAGCTGCCCTGGGATCCCTAGTTACCCTGATGAGTCTTTTTCCCAGCTCCTTAAGGAATTTAGATGCACTCTTTCCCCATGAGCCAAGGGTCTCTGAGCCTAAGGGAACAAACATATAATGATGGGCAAGTTCTCCATATTTTCTAGACTTTTGGGACTCCCTGAAGCTGGCAGCTTCCCCTCCTTCCTCCCTGGTGTATTGGAGATAGGTATCAGCCAAGGTAGATGCACATGTATAGTCCCACACCACCTGCTTCCCATCTGTCCAGGCTTGAAGGGTGATACCATCTGGACGCTTCTGGCTGCCATCAGATCTGCATAGTTGGGGTGGCTCCCTTACTGCTGGGCATCCAGCTGTTGTGAGGCTCCTCTTGATAATGTTATTAACCTCCTCATGTCTTGCAATCTTTCCCTCGGATTTACGGCACACAAGACCATGGTACCCGAATCGGTCTGCTGCTTCACTGCCACAAATACACCTGTGTTCGGCGAGAATAGGGGCGGCAAGTCGAAGGGCAACACCGATGCGGATGGTCTGTGGGTCGAGACGTGTGCCAAGGCTGGAGTTGGGAACAGCCAACAGAAAGTCCCCAGCATGAGGGGCTCTCACTGCCAGGAGGCGGGCTCTATCCTTCCCTGACACACTCTGAAGCATTGTTGAGGCAATATTTTCCACTATTGGACCATCCCAGTGCGATTGTTTGTAGTTGTTGGGGGGAGCAGGTCTGGCTCCAGAGCCCGTTAGATTATCCCAGATCATTGCTCCGTCAATGAATTTTTGGTCCTGGACTCCTATCTTGTCCCTATGATGTTCAGGGAGAATCGCTGCTACAAGCTCTCTGGATGCAATACACGAGGACAGAAAAGCAGGTAACGCAATCTGTGATGACTTGCGGACACCAATGCCTCCTAGTCTGACTGGAAGTGTAGCTTGGTTCCACTGCCCGTCTTCTAGAGTAAGGTTAAGTACTTTCGTAAAAATCTGCCTCAGAATACTGTCATATTCGTGCAGTATATGGGAAGATGGGAACGACATTATTGCTTTGTAAATGTCTGAGTCTTCCACTATCAATGGTTCCATAGTGGGGACAGAGGTGTTGGAACTGTTGGTGCCACTGGTTTCCCTGGCAGGGTGCTTTCCTCTAAGTGCTTCAGCCGTGTCAGCATCCCTGGGAGCAACTGTATCTTCACTGGTAATAATAATAATAATAATAATAATAATAATATATATATATATATATATATATATATATATATATATATATATATATATATATATATATATATATATATATATATATATATATATATATATATATATATATATGTCGTGCCGAATATGTAAAACTGGTCAATTAGCAAGAACTCATTTACAATTAAGTCCTTTCTGAAATTTTCTTTTAAACGTTTAAAGATATATTTTTTTTCATTAATGTAAATGTAAAAATTTATAATTTTGCACCAAAGAATCTTAGAAAACTTACCTAACCTTATTATAACAAGAGCAATTTATTTTAGCCTAACCCAACTAAATATATTTTAAATTTGTTTACAATAATTTAATACTAAACAAACACAGTGAAATATATTTTTTTCGTTAAGTTCAGAATGATTTTGGCGAAATTATTGCATTTACAAATTTTCACTTGTCCTATATGGCAAGATGAGCGTTGCTATTTAAGCCAAGATCGCAAGTTCTGCCTATTCGGCACGACATTATATATATATATATATATATATATATATATATATATATATATATATATATATATATATATATATATATATATATATATATATATATATATATATATATATAGCAACGCTCATCTTGCCATATAGGACAAGTGAAAATTTGTGTATGCAATAATTTGGCCAAAATCACTCTGAACCTAACGAAAAAAGTATATTTCATTGTGTTTGTTTAGTATTAAATTATTGTAAACAAATCTAAAATATATTTAGTTAGGTTAGGCTAAAATAAATTGTTCTTGTTATAATAAGGTTAGGTAAGTTTTCTAAGGTCCTTTTGGTGCAAAATTAAAAATTTTTACATTAACATTAGTGAAAAAAATATATCTTTAAATGTATAAGAGAATTTTTTAGAAAGGACTTAATTTTAAATGAGTTCTTGCTAATTGATCAGTTTTACATATTCGGCACGACATATATATATATATATATATATATATATATATATATATATATATATATATATATATATATATATATATATATATATATATATATGTATATATATATAAATATATATATATATATATATATATTTATATATATATATACACATATATATATATATATATATATATATATATATATATATATATATATATATATATATATATATATATATATTTATAAATATATATATATATATATATATATATATATATATATATATATATATATATATATATATATATATATATATATATATATATATATATATTTATATATATATATATATATATATATATATATATATATATATATATATATATATATATATATATATATATATATATATATATATATATATATATATGTATATATATATATATATATATATATATATATATATATATATATATATATATATATATATATATATATATATATATATATATATATATATATATATATATATATGTATGTATATCCAATTTTTCTTTATCTAAATCATTTGATACCCTCATCACCTTACTCTTTTCTATGTTCACTTTCAACTTTCTACCTTTACACACATTCCCAAACTCATCCACTAACCTTTGCAATTTTTCTTTAGAATCTCCCATAAGCAGAGTATCATTAGCAAAAAGTAACTGTGTCATTTCCCATTTTGTATTTAATTCCCAATAATTTAATCCCACCCCTCTCCCGAACACCCTAGCATTTACTTCTCTTACAACCCCATCTATAAATATATTAAACAACCATGGTGACATTACACATCCCTGTCTAAGACCTACTTTTACCGGGAAGTAGTCTCCCACTCTTCTACACACCCTAACCTGAGCCTCACTATCCTCATAAAAACTCTTTACAGCATTTAGTAACTTAATACCTATTCCAGATACTTGCAACATCTGCCACATTGCTCCCCTATCCACTCTATCATATGCCTTTCCTAAATCCATAAATGCAATAAAAACTTCCCTACTTTTATCTAAATACTGTTCACATATATGCTTCAATGTAAACACTTGATCTACACATCGCCTACCCACTCTGAAACCTCTTTGCTCATCAGAAATTCTACATTCTGTCTTACCTCTAACTCTTTCAATAATAACCCTACCGTACACTTTTCCTGGTATACTCAGTAAACTTATTCCTCTATAATTTTTACAATCTCTTTTGTCCCCCTTCCCTTTATATAAAGGGACTATACACGCCCTCCGCCAATCCCTAGGTATCTTCCCCTCATTCATACATTTAATAAACAAAAATAGCAATCACTCCAACATTATATTCCCCCCCTGCTTTTAACATTTCTGTCATGATCCCGTCAGTTCCAGCTGCTTTAGCCCCTTTCGTTCTACGTAATGCCTCACGCACTTCCCCCACACTCACATCCAGCTCTTCTTCACTCCTAAAAGATGATATACCTCCCTGGCCAGTGCATGAAATTACCGCTTCCCTTTCTTCGTCGACATTTAAAAGTTCCTCAAAATATTCTCGCCATCTACCAAAAGCCTACATCTCCCCATCTACTAACTCCCCTACTCTGTTTTTAACTGATAAATCCATTTATTCCCTAGGCTTTCTTAACTTGTTTAACTCACTCCAATTTTTTTTCTTATTTTCATTAAAATTCCTTGACAGTACCTCAGCCACTCTATCATCCGCTTTCCTTTTGCACTCTCTCACCACTCTATTCACCTTTCTTTTACTCTCCATATTCTCTACTCTTCCTATAACACTTCTGCTTTGTAAATACCTCTCATAAGCTACCTTTTTCTCTTTTATCACACCCTTTACTTCATCATTCCACCAATCACTCCTCTTTCCTCCTGCACCCACCCTCCTATAACCACAAACTTCTGCCCCACATTCTAATACTGCATTTTTAAAACTATTCCAACCCTCCTCAACCCCCTCATACCTGCACCAGCCCACCTTTCTGCCAATAGTTGCTTATATTTCACCCAAACTTCCTCCTGTATTAGTTTATACATTTTCACCTCCCTCTTACTTGTTGTTGCCATTTTTCTACCTCTTACTCTAACTGTAGCTACAACTAAATAATGATCCGATATATCAGTTGCCCCTCTATAAACATGCACATCCTGGAGCCTACCCATCAATCTTTTATCCATCAATACATAATCTAGCAAACTACTTTCATTACGTGGTACATCATACCTTGTATATTTATATATACTCTTTTTCATAAAATATGTATTACTTATTACGAAACCTCTTTCTACACACAGCTCAATTAAAGGCTCCCCATTTTCATTTATCCCTGGCATTCTAAATTTACCTACTACTCCCTCCACAACATTTTTTCCCACTTTAGCATTAAAATCCATAACCACAAGTACTTTCACACTTGGTTCAAAACTCCCCACGCAATTACTCAACATTTCCCAAAATCTCTCTCTCTCCTCTATACTTCTCTCTTCGCCATGTGCATATACTCTTACTATAACCCACTTCTCACATCCAACCTTTATTTTACTTCACATAATCCTTGAATTAATAAATTTATAATCCCTCCTTTCCTGCCATAGCTTATCATTCAACATTATTGCTACCCTTTCTTTAGTTCTAACTCTATTAGAAACCCCTGACCTAATCCCATTTATTCCTCTCCACTGAAACTCTCCCACCCCCTTCAGTTTTGTTTCACTTGAAGCCAGGATATCCAGCTTCTTCTCATTTATAACGTCCACAATCATCTTTTTCTTATCATTCGCACAACATCCACTCATATTCAGACTTCCCACTTTGACAATTGTCTTCTTCTTTTACTTTTTAGTAATTATTACAAAAGCGCTTGGAATTTCTCTATTCTTTCAGAGTGGTTGTTTTGCATATATATATATGTATATATATATATATACACATATATATATATATATATATATATATATATATATATATATATATATATATATATATATATATATATATATATATATATATATCGTGCCGAATATGTAAAACTGGTCAATTAGCAAGAACTCATTTAAAATTAAGGCCTTTCTGAAATTTTCTCTTATACGTTTATAGATATATTTTTTTCATTAATGTTAATGTAAAAAAAATTAATTTTGCACCAAAAGAATCTTAGAAAACTTACCTAACCTTATTATAATAAGAGCAATTTATTTTAGCCTAACCCAACTAAATATATTTTAGATTTGTTTACAGTAATTTAATACTAAACAAGCACAGTGAAATATATTTTTTTCGTTAAGTTCAGAATGATTTTGGAGAAATTATTGCATACACAAATTTTCACTTGTCCTATATGGCAAGATGAGCGTTCACAAGTGCAACTAATGTGACATTTATTGTGGCAACGTTTCGCTCTCCAGGAGCTTTATCAAGCCATTACAAACAATACATGGACACAGAGGGTATATAAAGGCTCTGAGTGAGGTGCAATACGAGTGAGGTACCATTTCGATGTTCACTAGTGGTAGTAGTAGTAGTAGTAGTAGTAGTAGTAGTAGTAGTAGTAGTAGTAGTAGTAGTAGTACTACTACTACTACTACTACTACTACTACCACTAGTGAACATCGAAATGGTACCTCACTAGTATTGCACCTCACTCAGAGCCTTTATATACCCTCTGTGTCTATGTATTGTTTGTAATGGCTTGATAAAGCTCCTGGAGAGCGAAACGTTGCCACAATAAATGTCACATTAGTTGCACTTGTGTCCTTTTACTTTACATATTGTCGGTAATTCTACCAACTTTATTACAAGATGAGCGTTGCTATTTAAGCCAAGATCGCAAGTTCTGCCTATTCGGCACGACATATATATATATGTATATATATATATACATATGTCGTGCCGAATAGGCAGAACTTGCGATCTTGGCTTAAATATCAACGCTCATCTTGCCATATAGGACAAGTGAAAATTTATGTATGCAATAATTTCGCCAAAATCATTCTGAACCTAACAAAAAAAAAAATATATTTCATTGTGTTTGTTTAGTATTAAAATATTGTAAACAAATCTAAAATATATTTAATTGGGTTAGGCTAAAATAAATTGTTCTTGTTATAACAAGGTTAGGTAAGTTTTCTAAGATTCTCTTGGTGCAAAATTAAAAATTTTTACATTAACATTAATGAAAAAAATATATCTTTAAACATGTAAAAGAAAATTTCAGAAAGGACTTAATTTTAAATGAGTTCTTACTAATTAACCAGTTTTACATATTCGGCACGACATATATACGTATATATATATATATATATATATATATATATATATATATATATATATATATATATATATATATATATATATATCTTGCTCAACCCAGCACTTGACGATGTCTCTGATAGGTTGCTGTTCGAACTCATAAAATTTTCCAATGTATACCTTGCTGGCAGTGTCCCGGAGAATATTAGACCCCTTTTCTTTGGTTCCTCACTATGTTCCCTCCGGAAAAAGGATGAAGGAATCAGGCCCATTGTAGTGAGCAACACCCTCAGGCGCCTAGTCGCCAAGACGGCAGTAAGAAGGGTGAGTCCAGTGGCTGCCGTAATGTTGAAACCAACTCAACTCGGTTTTGGTGTTCAACAAGGCTGTGAAGCAGCTGCCCACGGAGCACGAGTATACATCACCAACATTTCAGATGAAAAAGTCTTAATCAAATTAGACTTAGCCAACGCTTTCAACTTAGTAAGAACGGATGCTTCTCTCCAAGCAGTTTCTAGACATTTCCTTTCCCTCTATCCGTTCATAGAATCGTGTTATAGTGTGACTTCTGAACAATTCTTTGTGTCCTTGAAATTGACTCGTGTGAGGGTATTCTGCAGGGAACCCTCCCTTCCCTTTCTACTCTGTCTGGTCATCAAGGAATTCACAGAAGCGTTCTCCAGTGAGCTAAATGTTTGGTTCTTTGATGATGATACCCTACCTGGCACTACAGAATTTCTCCTGGAGAACATCAGGAAAATTAAAGACATGTGAGAGAGGCTGGGTCTATCTTAAACCCCACCAAAACACCAAAAACACAAACAGCACAAAATTAGTGCTGTTTTACAAGGAGCACGAGCCACTGATCCAACCAACAGCACTCTCCTTGGTGCTCCTCTTGGGTCCAATGCCATTCATCTGATCCTAAAAAAGAAAATATCAGACCTCAGGACAGTGGAAGGCAGGATTAAGACATCGATACACATGATGCCTTCTTCCTACTCACCAGGTGCCTGTCAATCCCAAAACTTACCTACTTCCTAAGATGCTCCTCAGCCTTCAGCAGTCCGAAACTCAAGAAATATGACTCCCTTCTTAAGACCATGCCAGAGAGTTTATTGAATCTTTCTCTTGAAGATGGACAGTGGTTGCAAGCCTCCCTCCCAGTCAGGCTTGGGGGGCTGGGAGTAAGCAAAACCTCCCAGATTGTCCTACCAGGTTTCCTATCGTCTTCCTTTGCATCAAACGAGTTAATAAAATAAATTCTTCCAGACAAGCTCAGTGACTCAGTAGGAATACAGGACCCTAGCTACGCCAGTGCCATCACTGAATGGGAGAATATGCGTGTATTTTCGACGATGCACAAGACAACCACTATGTTCTACATGGTCTTAACTGTTCCAATACCAAGGGTTGGCATGCAAGACACAATGAAGCCAACGGCATCATGAAGAAAAGCCTTGCTACAACTGGATGCTCAGCCGAGAAAGAGCCCCCATCACTAGCAGTCAACAATTTCCACAACCCAGCAAACCAACCCGACAGAATCACCGTCTATCCTTGGAAGAATGACATGCTCTTAGCATGGGACTATACCTGTGTGTCGACGCTGGCTGACACCTACATCCATGAAGGTGTCGGGCGACAGGGAGGAGCTGCTGATTATAGGGAGGAGTACAAGATTGGCCAGTACAGGGACATAAAAGCCAACAGTATCAATTTGTCCCGGTGGCATCAGAGATCTTGGAATCATGGGGAAAAATGCCACACGTTTCCTTCAAGAACTGGGTTCCAGACTCATCGGCACACCAGGAACCCATGGGCAGCCACTTTCATGTTCAAGCCATCCAGAGGGGAAATGCATGCTGCATACTGGGCTCGCTTCCGGCTTCACAGGAGCTGGAGGAGATTCATAATCTTTGTTATATTGTACCGATGTATTCATGTTTGTGTTTTATGCCAATGTATTCTGTCTATTAAAAAAGTTCACATAAAATATAGAATATAGGGGGTGGTAGGAGAAGAAAATATTCAAACAAGCACCAGGGAGAACCTTGAGTTTTCCCTGAGGTACGTTTATTCTCCGAGGATGTGGGTCCCCAGTCCAGTTCTAGAGGTGGTACCTCTCTGTAAACACATATATATCTAAGTCATCCCGAAACGCCGTAGTAAGCTCCTCCCTCCTATGTGCAGGTTATTTTTGAAATTGAAAATTGTTTTCCATTGAATTTCCATGTAGGTAACATAGTTACCAAAGAAATAACCAGCACATAGGAGAATGAAACTTATGACGACCGACTTGGACCATTAACCAGTCACCCAGAAGGAAAAAGACAGGTTAGCTGCCAGTATACTTAGAAGAATGGGTGGAATCAGGAGTAGAACGAGAGAAGGCAGCAGTAAAATGGCAAAGAAGTAGTGATGGCAGTGGTAGTAGTAGTATTAGTAGTAAGTAGTATAAAGTGACAGAAGTGGCAATATGAAGGGAGTAGTGGTAAGTAGTGGTAGAGACAATAGCCAGAGAGTAGACTGTTAACGAAGCAATAGTAGTGGATGTAGTCTAAGAAAAAAGAGGAGCACTACAGGAGGGCTAATGGCCCACAAAGGTAAGGCTAAAAAACACAGGGGAAAAACTCATAGGACAGAACTCACTTAGGTAGAAGAAAGGAAAGGCAAAGGAAATACAGGAGAGGAGAAGAGATAAAGGGTAGATAAAGATCAGGTCATGTTGCCAGTGCTCTGAATTTTTAAGCATTTGACAATACAATGAGAAAGGAAGGCATCTAATGAGACAAACCTAAGACTAAGACTTCTGTTAGGAGATTTATGTATAATGTATGATTCAACATAACGGCCTCTGTGAAGGCTAACAGAAGAGAATTCAGTTTTGGCAGAGGAGCAGTTAGCAGGATAACTGCGATCTCCTTTGTGCTCTTTAAGTCTGTCAGAAACAGAGCTTGCATTTTCTCCGAATATTAGAGAGGACAAGAGGAGCAGGAAATAGAATAGACTCTGGAAGCATCAGTAGCAGGAGAAGGGGTATGAACTAGATCACTACGAAGGGTGTTAGAGAGACTGGAAATACAGGAAAACCAATGACCAGAAGATTTCACAGTAGTAGAGAGTTTGGGAGAAATGAAAGTTCGTTTATCATGTTTAACTGATGATTGTCGCTGGGTCAGAGATTTCAGTGAGAAGGAAATTATGATGAAAATAAAACAAAAAATGAAAAAAAGAGAAGCATACATCAAATGTAAAGATTTACGAGTGTAATGAAATAGATGAATGAACAAGAGGTTGGTGGGAATGTAAACGATATTAAAAAGCAATTCTGTGAATACACTGAGGAATAAATATTAAAATCGAATTTTGATTCGGTAATTACAGCTATGAAAAGTAAATATAAATTTGATATTTCTTTTAAAATACAAGTCGTCTTCCACTGAGGTAGCATGACATGAAAAGCGAGGAAAACACTTTCACAGTCTTTCATTTAATCACTCTGTTGCCAGAAATGCTTGGATATCAGTATAGAATGACCATACAAAAGACCACAACCCCACCTCTTTTCAGATTGTTGACACTGCACATTCTATCTCCTAGACTCTTGTCCGAATATCCATTCTCTCTAAATCTCGTCATAAATTTTACTCGGCTGATATTCCAATAGCACGTCAAATAATAAAAACAACTTTTCTCCAGTCAATCCTACGTAACATGCTGACACATACCTTTTGGATGTCGATCACGTGTGGAAAAACTCTAATGAAATGAAATGTAAAAACACATTAGGTATGTGAATTTAGCATTTATATAAGTTAAACATATGAATGTTGATGAACCCAGCCTTCCAAAATTAATTTTTCCTAATAATGTACACATGCTTAGTGAAGGACTGGGCCACGGGGGCGTTGACCCTCGGGACACCCTCTGAGTAAACTCCAGGTAGGTAGACATATATATATATACCTATATGTGGTTGCGACGAGCTCCTGGCTCGCCTCTACGCTGGTTGCTACTAGGTTTATTCTCTACATTTTTCCAGGAGCTTCATCGTACCTTTATCGTACATGTGTGTGCACTCACCTAGTTGTGGTTTCAGGGGTCGAGTCATAGCTCCTGGCCCCGCCTCTTCACTGGTCGCTACTGGGTCACTCTCCCTGAACCATGAGCTTGATCATACCTCTGCTTAAAGCTGTGTATGGATCCTGCCTCCACTACATCGCTTCCCAAACTATTCCACTTCCTCACTACTCTGTGGCTGAAAAATATTTCCTAACATCCCTGTGATTCATCTGTATTTTCAGCTTCCACCAGTGTCCCCTTGTTGTTGTGTCCCATCTCTGGAACATCCTGTCTTTGTCCACCTTGTCAATTCCCCTCAGTATTTTGTATGTCGTTATCATGTTCCCTATCTCTCCTGTCCTCCAGTGTCGTCAGGTCAATTTCACTTAACCTCTCTTCGTAGGACATACCCTCTAGCTCTGGGATTAGAATTGTTGCAAATCTTTGCACTTTGTCTAGTTTCTTTACGTGCTTGGCTAGGTGTGGGTTCCAAACTGGTGCCGCATACTCCAATATGGGTCTAACGTACACGGTGTACAGGGTTCTGAATGATTCCTTATTAAGATGTCGGAATGCTGTTCTGAGGTTTGCTAGGCGCCCACATGCTGCATCAGTTATTTGGTTGATGTGCGCTTCAGGAGATGTGCCTGGTGTTATCCTCACCCCAAGATCTTTTTCCTTGAGTAAAGCTTATAGTCTCCGGCCCCCTACACTGTACTCCGTCTGCGGTCTTCTTTGCCCTTCCCCCAGTCTTCACGACTTTGCAATTGGTGGGGTTGTACTCCAGGAGCCAATTGCTGGACCAGGTCTGCAACCTGTCCAGATCCCTTTGTAGTTCTGCCTGGTCTTCGTCCGAATGAATTTTTCTCATCAACTTCACATCATTTGCAAACAGGGACACTTCGGAGTCCATTCCTTCCATGTCATTCAAAAATACCAGAAACAGCACTGGATCTAGGACTGACCTTGTGGTACCCCACTCGTCACAGGTGCCCACTCTGATACCTCGCCACATACCATGACTCGCTGCTGTCTTCCTGACAAGTATTCCCTGATCCTTAGTAGTGCTTTCCCTGTAATCCCTGCCTGGTCCTCCAGTTTTTGCACTCTTTTGTGTGGAACTGTGTAAAACGCCTTCTTACAGTCCAAGAAAATGCAATCTACCCACCCCTCTCTCTCTTGTCTTACTGCTGTCACCCTGTCATAAACCTCCAGTTGGTTTGTGACACAGAATCTCCAATCCCTGAGACCATGTTGGCTGCTGTTGATGAGATCATTCCTTTCTAGGTGTTCCACCACTCCTCTCCTGATAATCTTCTCCATGATTTTGCATACTATACATGTCAGTGACACTTGTCTATATTTTAGTGCTTCATATCTGTCTTCTTTGTTAAAAATTGGGACTACATTTACTGCCTTCCATACCTCAGGTAATCTCCCTGTATGAATCGATGTGTTGAATATTGTTGTTAGGGGTACACACAATGCCTCTGCTCCCTCTCTCAGGGCCCATGGAGAGATGTTATCTGGCCCCATCGCCTTTGAGGTATCTAGCTCACTCAGAAGCCTCTTCACTTCTTCCTCGGTTGTGTGTACTGTGTCCAGCACTTGGTGGTGTACCCCACCTCTCCGTCCTTCTGGAGCCCCTTCTGTCTCCTCTGTGAACACTTCCTAGAATCTCATGTTGAGTTCCTCACATACTAAACGATCGTTTCTTGTTGTCTCTCCTCCTTCCTTCCTTAGCCTGATTTCCTGGTATTTGACTGTTGTTTTCCTCCTGATGTGGCTGTGTAACAGCATTGGGTTAGATTTGGCTTTCGCTGCTATGTCGTTTTCATATTGTCGTTGGGCCTCCCTTCTTATCTGTGCATATTCATTTCTGGCTCTACGACTGTGTGTACATATGTGTGTGCGTGTGTGTGTGTGTTTGTGTGTGTTTGATTGTGTGTGTGTGTGTGTGTGTGTGTGTGTGTGTGTGTGTGTGTGTGTGTGTGTGTGTGTGTGTGTGTGTGTGTGCGTTTGCGTCTGTCTGTCTCTCTGTGTATGTATGTTTATGTGTATGTGTAATCACCTAATTGTACTCATCTAATTATGGTTGCAGGGGTCGAGTCATAGCTCCTGGCCTCACCTCTTCACTGGTCGTTACTAGGTCCTCTCTGTCCCTGCTCCATGAATTTTATCATATCTCTTCTTAAAGGTATGTATGGAACCTGCCTCCACTACATCACTCTCCAGACTATTCCACTTCCTGACAACTCTGTGGCTGAGGAAGTACTTCCTAACATCCCTCTAACTCATCTGAGTCTTTAACTTCCAATTGTGACCCCTTGTTGCTGTGTCCCATCTCTGGAGCATCCTGTCTCTGTTCACCTTTTAAATTCATCTCAGTATTTTATGTCATTATCATGTTCCCCCTATTCATCCTGTCCTCAAGTGTTGTCAGGTCGATTTCCCTTAAGCATTCTTAGTAGAACATTCACCTTTGCTCCTTGACTAATCTTGTTGCAAACCTTTCAACTTTCTCTAATTTCTTGACGTGCTCTACCAGGTGTGGGTTCCAGACTGATGCTGTATACTCCAATATGGGCTTGATGTGCACGGTGTACAGAGTCTAAAACGATCCTTATTGAGGTATCGGAACACTATTCTTAGTTCTGCCAGGCACCCATATGCTGCAGCAGTTACGTGGTTGATATGAGCCTCAGAAATTTTCCGTATTATATTCACCCCAAGATCCTTTTCCTTGAGTGAGGTTTACTGTGTTTCGCCCCCTAATCTGTATTCTGTCTGTGGTCTTCCTTGCTCTTCCCCGATCTTCATGACTTTGCATTTGGTGGGGTTAAATTCCACGAGCAACTTGCTGGACCAGGCTTGTAGCCTGTCCAGATCTCTTTGCAGTCCTGCCTTAACTTGTGAGTCTATCCCTTCCGTTATATCATTCATATATACCAAAAAACAGCACAGGTCCTAGGACTGACCCCTGTGGAACCCCGCTTGTCACAGGCGCCCACTCTGACACCTCGTCACGTACCATAACTCGTTGTTTCCTCCCTGTCAGGTATTCTCCGATCCATTGCAGTGCCTTTTCGGTTATGTGTGCCTGATCCTCTTCTGAGCCACTTCTGAATTTATACCTTCCGGCAAGTCATTAACATATACCAGAAAAAGCTCCAGTCCTAGGACTGACTCCTGTGGAACCCCTGTGGAACCCCTGTGGAAACCCTGTGGAACCCCTGTGGAACCCCTGTGGAACCCCTCTGTGTGTTTGTGTGTGTGTGTGTGTGTGTGTGTGTGTGTGTGTGTGTGTGTGTGTGTGTGTGTGTGTGTGTGTGAGTGTGTGTGTGTGTGTAATTGTCAGATAAGCCAAGCAAGGAAGAAGATAAGAGGTGAGTGCTTGAAAAATTAAGAATGTGTGATGAGAAAGTGGGGAAAGAGGATTAGCAGGGAGGAGGACAAGGAAGGAAGAGGAAGAGGAAGAGGAAGAGGAGGGGAGAGATGGAGCAAGAAGAGGAAGTGTGGTAGAGACGAAGGAAGGATGAGGAGTCGGAAGGAGAAAGAGAAGAAAGTGAACGAGGAGGTGGAGGCAGAGGAGGAAAAGAAAGAGAATGACAAGGAGGAAGAGGATGAAGAGGGGGAGGTGAAGGAGGAGGATGAGGAGAGGGAGGTGGAGGAGGATTAGGTGGTGGAAGTGCAGGAGGATGAGGAGGGGGAAGTGGAGGAGGATGAGGAGGGGGAAGTGGAGGAGGATGAGGAGGGGGAAGTGGAGGAGGATGAGGAGGGGGAAGTGGAGGAGGATGAGGAGGGGGAAGTGGAGGAGGATGAGGAGGGGGAAGTGGAGGAGGATGAGGAGGGGGAAGTGGAGGAGGATGAGGAGGGGTAGGAATAAGGAGGAGCTTTTAGGGATTTATGAGGAAGTTAAAATAGTAAAGATACTGTATTTTTTTAATTAGGATGAATATCATCCTAAGATCACCCATGACAGCCAATCAGTGAGGATTTTTTTTTTTTTCACAGAAGTCGAAGGTGAAGGGATTTCACTAAGTATATTTTAATACCTTTGTAGTAGTTAGGATATGATCTCCCAGATATAGCTAAGAAAAAAAAGGCAGAGATAAGAATGAGAATGCCAAAAAAAAAAAAAAAAATAGAAGGGATTCGTAACCGAGGGAACCTGGTAATGTCTGTGTATGATTAAATATTATTTATTGTCAACTATCGTTACGTGTATTGTTATGTGTTGTACACCAATAAAAGATGCTATATTACCCATTTTTTACCAGGTTTATACCTACATTATATGTTTTAATTACCATTGAATTACCCTGGTGACTATAAAATTTGAAAGACTCCTGCATAATACGACATGAGAAGTCTTGTACTTCTTACCCATCATATAAATGAAAAACTTGACTTAAACGTATAACTGCTTATAAAATACAAATAAATAAATATAAGATTTATTTTAACTGATAAAAAATCACACGTTATCACTATGTGTGATCCTGTATTTACTCTTTATGTATGAAGACCCATGAATGAAAACTACGTATATTAAATGGGCACCAATGAGTGTATTAAATATTAGATATATAAAATAAATGAAGACAAATATATTTAAAAAAATAAAAAATAATAAATAATTAAAAGGGGTGAGAGTGAAGGAGAGGGTTGCCCAGTGTATACTCTCAGTGCCTCATCAGAGTGGCTTCACCCCTCCTTTAATAATGCAAATTCTGAGCCCATCCAGACCTTACAATGTGTTGATGTATTTTGGAATTGTGGTCTTATCGACATAACAAGAGAACACTTCTTCAGCTTGGCTTCGAAGATGATATTTCTTATGGTACGTATGGATTAAGTTTAGAGCTGTATATATCCTAATTTGCCATTTTTATTGAAAAAAAAATAAATATTACTGTCACTACAAATAGTTATTCCAGCTGAATTAAAAATTATGCCAAACTGTGCACTAGTATTTTCGCGTGTATTGCCGTACAAGGGACTGTGGTCATGCAATATAGGGCTAACTTTTAGGGATCCCGAGGTGACCATAATATAGAAATACATCTAGCTTATCAAGCATTAAAAATAGGCTATTATTGATTAGGACCGAGCACTATAACATACGTAAAATGATCAGAAAGTGCCTTAAATTCTCGCTAACAAAAATAGAACGTATGGCACAGGATAGACACAAACCATGGAAGCTAAAAGCCTACTTAGTCGCAGCCAAACGATCATTACATACGATTCGCGACGACAGTTTTCTCCCTGGGTATTAAGTATGCTGAGGTTCACATAAGGTAATGTCATCTTTTTCAACCTCAATGTTTCCAGGTCATTGTACAGTAAGAATGTGTTTGTACCTTTCTATTCTTTACGGATCTTTCTTCGTAAAAGTATAGTTTTGTTCACTTACGAGTTTGCTTTATTATTTTGCACTGAAAATGTTGTCATATTGGGGAACAGTGATGCTATTGGTAGATCGTTGAACATTAACAATATCTGATATATTGTGCTGTGTGTAGTAGTTTTATTCAGTGATTTTTTTTTTTTTTTGCTTAATAAAATTGGTAATGCACTGGTAATATTGGTATGTCGTTATACACTAACAGTCATGGTAAACTGCATTTCAATGTTCACTGAAAATGTTGATATGTAGAATAACTCCACGTCTTCCTCACTGGTGGTGAGAAATGACAGGCATTCCGAGGGAAATTCGTTTTGTATTTTTGACATAAGTAAATGTTTCCCTCATACAAAGTGTCTAAATTATCTATAATGTAGAAGAGAATGAGGTAATTAATTAAGCTGACGCTGGATAATGAGAATCATTCTCGTGGACATAAAACTGTCAGAGGGGCTCATAATGGACAAAGTGCACTTTTTATCTCTACCTATGTTTCTGTGTGAATTACCAATATTGTACGTAAGTATACAAAGATGAATGCAATGGTTATGAATATATACGCAAAGGCCAAATATTCGTATAGGTAAATTACTGGAGTTCAGAGCCTCTGGACTACGCTAGTCATTAAGGCTCCACGTAAGTTTTCGATACCAGTAAAAAAATTCTTTAATATAGTGAATAAAGAAATCTCTCACCATATATACACTGAGAAAATGGAATTTAAAGCCTAACGGAATTTAAAGCGTAACAACTACACTACCTTAATCCCCAATATGGGCAATTGGGGATTAAAGTAAACTGAGATATACATCCCTCCACGCATATATGCACTATTGTACACGGTACAAACACATCAAAAGGAGTATATTCAGCAGAATATAATCAAAACCCTGCTAAGATATATACACTTCTTGACGTTTATAATCGTATCCGACTACACATGGATTATCAAGGCTGCATGTAACATTCTCGCCATAGGCAAGAATACTTTAAAACCTATAAATGTGATTAAAATAAACTTTCATCACATGTGCGGTGAGACATTCACCTCTCACTCTGTATACCCTGTTTATGACTCACGAAATCGTAATGACAAGATTGCAAACAAACCATACCACGGGCGGGGATAGAACCTGCGATCAGTCTCAAAACTCCAGACCGTCGCGTTAGCTTACGCGACGGTCTGGAGTTTTGAGACTCTCTGATCGCTGGTTCTATCCCCACCCGTGGTATGGTTTACCCTGTTTATATTGGTGGTTAATTGGGTGTAAAGTCTATCAAATGCACTTGGATCAGTAAACCTGCTAGGCAACGTTTTCACCAAAAAGAAGATTGTTTTAGTTCGTACAGTTGGGATGAATATAAATACCCAGCATATTTATGCGGAGAAGAAACCTCAGAACGAGATGTGAGTGTGGAGGAGGTATGTGAGGCTGTTGGTAAAATGAAAGGCAAAGCAGCTAAGATTGTTGGTATCAAGACAGAAATGATAAAAGCAGGTGGGGTATAAAGTTTTGGAGTGTTTGGTGCTTTTATTTAATAAATACTTGAAAGAGATGAAAGAAGGAAAGGTAAATAGGGACTGGCAGAGAGCATGTATAGTTTCGTTCAGTAAAGACACACCACGCTGAACCCCACCGTGTGGAAGTTCTGCCTGCAGGGGGACACCATGCTGAACCCCACCGTGTGGAAGTTCTGCCTGCAGGGGGACACCATGCTGAACCCCACCGTGTGGAAGTTCTGCCTCCAGGGGGACACCATACTGAACCCCACCGTGTGGAAGTTCTGCCTGCAGGGGGACACCACGCTGAACCCCACCGTGTGGAAGTTCTGCCTCCAGGGGGACACCATGCTGAACCCCACCGTGTGGAAGTTCTGCCTGCAGGGGGACACCACGCTGAACCCCACCGTGTGGAAGTTCTGCCTGCAGGGGGACACCACGCTGAACCCCACCGTGTGGAAGTTCTCTGCCTGCAGTTCTGCCTCCAGGGGGACACCATGCTGAACCCCACCGTGTGGAAGTTCTGCCTGCAGGGGGACACCACGCTGAACCCCACCGTGTGGAAGTTCTGCCTGCAGGGGGACACCATGCTGAACCCCACCGTGTGGAAGTTCTGCCTGCAGGGGGACACCACGCTGAACCCCACCGTGTGGAAGTTCTGCCTGCAGGGGGACACCATGCTGAACCCCACCGTGTGGAAGTTCTGCCTGCAGGGGGACACCACGCTGAACCCCACCGTGTGGAAGTTCTGCCTGCAGGGGGACACCACGCTGAACCCCACCGTGTGGAAGTTCTGCCTGCAGGGGGACACCACGCTGAACCCCACCGTGTGGAAGACACCACGCTGAACCCCACCGTGTGGAAGTTCTGCCTGCAGGGGGACACCACGCTCTGCCTGCAGGGGGACACCACGCTGAACCCCACCGTGTGGAAGTTCTGCCTGCAGGGGGACACCACGCTGAACCCCACCGTGTGGAAGTTCTGCCTGCAGGGGGACACCATGCTGAACCCCACCGTGTGGAAGTTCTGCCTGCAGGGGGACACCACGCTGAACCCCACCGTGTGGAAGTTCTGCCTGCAGGGGGACACCACGCTGAACCCCACCGTGTGGAAGTTCTGCCTGCAGGGGGACACCATGCTGAACCTCACCGTGTGGAAGTTCTGCCTCCAGGGGGACACCATGCTGAACCCCACCGTGTGGAAGTTCTGCCTGCAGGGGGACACCATGCTGAACCCCACCGTGTGGAAGTTCTGCCTGCAGGGGGACACCATGCTGAACCCCACCGTGTGGAAGTTCTGCCTGCAGGGGGACACCATGCTGAACCCCACCGTGTGGAAGTTCTGCCTCCAGGGGGACACCATGCTGAACCCCACCGTGTGGAAGTTCTGCCTGCAGGGGGACACCATGCTGAACCTCAGCATGTGGAAGTTCTGCCTCCAGGAGGACACCATGCTGAACCCCTCCGCATGGAAGTTCTGCCTCCAGGGGGACACCATGCAGAACCCCTCCGTGTGGAAGTTCTGCCTGCAGGGGGACACCATGCTGAACCCCACCGTGTGGAAGTTCTGCCTCCAGGGGGACACCATGCTGAACCCCACCGTGTGGAAGTTCTGCCTGCAGGGGGACACCATGCTGAACCTCAGCATGTGGAAGTTCTGCCTCCAGGGGGACACCATGCTGAACCCCACCGTGTGGAAGTTCTGCCTGCAGGGGGACACCATGCTGAACCTCAGCATGTGGAAGTTCTGCCTCCAGGGGGACACCATGCTGAACCCCACCGTGTGGAAGTTCTGCCTGCAGGGGGACACCATGCTGAACCCCACCGTGTGGAAGTTCTGCCTGCAGGGGGACACCATGCTGAACCCCACCGTGTGGAAGTTCTGCCTGCAGGGGGACACCATGCTGAACCTCAGCATGTGGAAGTTCTGCCTCCAGGGGGACACCATGCTGAACCCCACCGTGTGGAAGTTCTGCCTGCAGGGGGACACCATGCTGAACCCCACCGTGTGGAAGTTCTGCCTCCAGGGGGACACCATGCTGAACCCCACCGTGTGAAAGTTCTGCCTCCAGGGGGGACACCATGCTGAACCCCACCGTGTGGATGTTCTGCCTGCAGGGGGACACCATGCTGAACCCCAGCGTGTGGATGTTCTGCCTCCAGGGGGACACCATGCTGAACCCCACCGTGTGGAAGTTCTGCCTGCAGGGGGACACCATGCTGAACCTCAGCATGTGGAAGTTCTGCCTCCAGGGGGACACCATGCTGAACTCCTCCGTGTGGAAGTTCTGCCTGCAGGGGGACACCATGCTGAACCCCACCGTGTGGAAGTTCTGCCTGCAGGGGGACACCATGCTGAACTCCTCCGTGTGGAAGTTCTGCCTCCAGGGGGACACCATGCTGAACCCCACCGTGTGGAAGTTCTGCCTGCAGGGGGACACCATGCTGAACCCCACCGTGTGGAAGTTCTGCCTGCAGGGGGACACCATGCTGAACCCCACCGTGTGGAAGTTCTGCCTGCAGGGGGACACCATGCTGAACCCCACCGTGTGGAAGTTCTGCCTGCAGGGGGACACCATGCTGAACCCCACCGTGTGGAAGTTCTGCCTGCAGGGGGACACCATGCTGAACCCCACCGTGTGGAAGTTCTGCCTGCAGGGGGACACCATGCTGAACCCCACCGTGTGGAAGTTCTGCCTGCAGGGGGACACCATGCTGAACCCCACCGTGTGGAAGTTCTGCCTGCAGGGGGACACCATGCTGAACCCCACCGTGTGGAAGTTCTGCCTGCAGGGGGACACCATGCTGAACCCCACCATGTGGAAGTTCTACCTCCAGGGGAAACACCATGCTGAACCTCACCATGGGGAAGTTCTTCCTACAGGGGGATACCATGCTGAACCCCACCGTGTGGAAGTTCTGCCTCCAGGGGGACACCATGCTGAACCCCACCGTGTGGAAGTTCTGCCTGCAGGGGGACACCATGCTGAACCCCACCGTGTGGAAGCTCTGCCTGCAGGGGGATACCATGCTGAACCCCACCGTGTGGAAGTTCTGCCTCCAGGGGGACACCATGCTGAACCCCACCGTGTGGAAGTTCTGCCTTCAGGGGAAACACCATGCTGAATCTCACCGTGTGGAAGTTCTGCCTCCAGGGGGACACCATGCTGAACCCCACCGTGTGGAAGTTCTGCCTCCAGGGGAAACACCATGCTGAACCCCACCGTGTGGAAGTTCTGCCTTCAGGGGAAACACCATGCTGAACCCCACCGTGTGGAAGTTCTGCCTCCAGGGGGACACCATGCTGAACCCCACCGTGTGGACGTTCTGCCTCCAGGGGGACACCATGCTGAACCCCACCGTGTGGAAGTTCTGCCTCCAGGGGGACACCATGCTGAACCCCACCGTGTGGACGTTCTGCCTTCAGGGGGACACCATGCTGAACCCCACCGTGTGGAAGTTCTGCCTCCAGGGGGACACCATGCTGAACCCCACCGTGTGGACGTTCTGCCTCCAGGGGGACACCATGCTGAACCCCACCGTGTGGATGTTCTGCCTTGAAGTAAACACCAGGTTCTGAAACAAATACCAACAACCATGTTACTCAAACAGTAACTCAGAACAATCCATACCCTGTTCTCCATCCTCCCCAACCACACTCCAACTTCTTAGCCTCAACAGTACTGGATCCTTTCTCACAAGCCCTCCTCTCAAATGCCAAAACCCCATTTCTCTTGCTTCCCCATCCACCCTCACCAACACCCGCAGTCCCACTCACTACCAGTGCAAGAACCACCCCCAACATCCAGCAAACGTCAGACTGATAAATTTAAGGGTAGCTTTCAGGAACATCAACAAGGAGGCATTCTCGATCTTATACAAATCATATGTCAGGCCCATCTTGGGTTCCAGTATGGAATCTACATCTGGTTAAGCATGCATAGAAGCTGGAAAATATGCAAAAGGTTTATAATGGAACTAATCTCAGAACTGATGGGTATGACCAATGACGAAAGGCTAGAGGAGGTAAACTTTACGGTGATACAGGACAGAAGGACGAGAAGTGACACGATTATGAAGTAAAAAATACTCAAAGAAAGTGGCAGAGAGTACATAGAGAGTCTACTTGAAAGGCGGATGTCAGGAACAAGAAGTAACAGCTCAAAATCAGAAGCAGAGATGAGCCATAGGGATGTTATGATATACATCTTATAGACATAGAGTAGTAAGGAAGTGGAACGACATAGACAGTGAACTGGAAGAGTCAAAATCCTAACAAAGTTCTAAGAAAAAGAATAAAAGGTATCCTGTAGCCATGAGAGAGAGTGAAACTGGTAGCGGCCAAAAGAGAGGTTGGGCCAGGACCTGAGACTCGACTTTTGCAACCAAATATAGGTGAGTATAATTAAATATGTACACAGACACACTGACCCGAAAAGCACACAGACAAAAATGTAAACACACCCTCCCATACACACGCACACAAAAATATAAACACACTTCCCCACACACGCACACAATAGAGAATGAAAAAAAAAGTATAAAAAGCAAATGACCCTGGAAATAAGGAGATTAGCCGTAGAGCCAAAACTGAATATTCATGGATAAGGAGGGAGACCCAGTAGCAATACGAGAATGACATAGCACTGAAACCCAAATCTGACCCAAAGTTGTTATACAGTCACATCAGGGAAAAAACAACAGTCAAGGACCAGGTAATCAGGCAGAGGAAGGATGGAAGGAAGATCATAAGAACCACTAAGAAGTAGGGAGCAGAAGCACTGCGTGTGCTACTAACAACAATCTTCAAAACATTTATGGAAAGAGGGCGACTACCTTTGGTGTGGAAGACAGGAAATGTAGTCCCATTCCTTAAGAAAGGAGACAGGCAGGTAGCAATAAACTACAGACCAATGTCTCTGACATGTACAGTATGCAAAGCCAAGAAGAAGCTTATCAAAAGAAGTGTGGTGGAGCACCTAGAAAGGATTGAGCATATTTATTCACGATAACCAGTACGGTTTCAGGGAAGGGAAATCCTGTGTCACAAGCCTGTTCGAGTTTGATGACAAGGTGACAAAAGTAATTAGGAGACAGAGGGGTGGGTAGACCGCATTTTCTTGGACTGTATGAAGTCTTTCGATACAGTTCTGCAGAAGAGACTAATGCAAAATTTAGAGGAGCAAGCAGCAATAACAGGAAAAGCGCTGCAATGGATCATACCTGACAGGAATGGAAACTGCGAGTGATGGTACGTGACGAGCTGTCACACAGGGCCCCTGTGACGAGCAGGGTTCCACAGGGGTCAGTCCTAGGTTAGGTGCTTTTTCTGGTATATGTAAATGACATGGCGGAAGGTATAGATTTAGAGGTGAACCTGTTTGCAGACGATGTGAAAATAATGCGCAGAATACCAGACGGACGAGTATCAGGTAGGACTACAAAGGGATCTTGACAGGTTGCAAGCCAGGTGCAACAACAGGCTCCCTGAGTTTAACTCCACCAAGTGGAAAGTCGTGAAGATTGGGAAAGGTTAAAGAAGACGGTAGACAGAGTACAGGCTAGGAGGTCAAAGATTGCAAACCTCACTCAAGCAAGAGGATCTTCGCGAGAGCATCATATCTGAGGCGCACATCAACGAAATAACTGCTGCAGCATACGAGCACCTAGCAAACCTAAGAATAGCATTTCCACACCTGAGTAAGGAATAATTCAAGACTCTGTACACCTGGTCAAGCACGTCAAGAAATTGGAAAAAGTACAGAATTTTGAAACAAAAGCCGTCAGGTTAATTTCCCATAACCTCTCCTACAAGGAGATGTTATGGGAAATCAACCTGAAGACATCTGATGACAGGAGGGTTGGTAGGACGTGATAAGTACGTATAAAGCACTGAGATGAAGTAACAAGGAGGATAGGCACAGGATGTTTCAGAGATGAGATACAGTAACTAGGGGTCACAACTGGAAGCTGAAAATCCTGATGAGTCACAGGGATGCTCGTAAGTTTTTCTTAAATCATAGAGTTGTCAGGAAGTGGAACAATCTGGAGAGAGAAATAGTGGAGGCAGGATCCACACATAGCTTTAAGAATAGATACAACAAAGCTCATGAAGCAGGGAGGGAGGGGGGCCTAGTAGCGATCAATGAAGAGGCGGGACTAGAAGTTGTGACTCGATCCCTGCAACCACATATGGGTGAGTAAGCATACACTCACACACACACACACACACACACACACACACACACACACACACACACACACACACACACACACACACACACACACACACACACACACACACACACGCACGCACGCACACGCACATGCTCACACACACGTACAACACGTCAAGAAATTAGATAAAGTGCAAAGGTTTGTGACAAGGTTAGTTCCAGAGCTATGAGGAATGTCCTACGAAGAAAGGAAATCGGCCTGATGACACTGGAGGACAGCAGAGTTAAGGAAGACATGATGATGACGACATAGAAAAATCCTGCGTGGAATAGACAAGGTGGACACAGACAGGATGTTCCAGAGAGGGGACACAGAAACAAGGGGTCACAATTTGAAATCGAAGACCCAGATGAGTCAAAGGGATGTTAGGAAGTTTTCTTCAGTCATAGAGTCGTCAGGAAGTGGAATAGCCTAGCAAGTGATATAGTGGAGGCAGGAACCATACATAGCTTTAAGATGAGGTATGATAAAGCTTAATTGAGCAGGGAGAGAGAGAACCTAGTAGCACTCAGTGAAGAGGCTGAGCCAGGAGCTGAGTCTCGACCCCTGCAACCACAATTAGGTGAATACAATTACGTGCGTACACACACATAGACTGCTGATCAAAAACCGATGGAATTTTGATGAGCTGGAGAGAGGACACAACGGAGAAGCAAGTGATTACATAGCGGGAACGCTTCAGTCTGGAGGTCCCAAAGTGGTAATTGCAGTGATGTATAACCCACCACAGAACAGCAGGAGGCCAAGGCAAGAGTATGATGAGAGCAATAGAGCGATGGTTGACACACTGGCTGCAGTGGCCAGAAGGGCTCATGAGTGCAGGGCAAAGCTCCTGATCATGGGTGACTTTAACCACAAGGAAATCGATTGGGAGAACTTGGAGCCACATGGGGCCAAGATACATGGAGGGCTAAGATGATGGCGGTGGTACTGGAAAACTTCATGTACCAACACATAAGGGACACTACAAGTGACAGAGGAGAGGATGAACCAGCGAGACTGGGCCTAGTATTCACCATGAGTAGTGTAGATATTGAGGACATCACATATGAAAGACCCCTTGGGCCCAGCGATCATGTGGTTTTAAGCTTCGAATACACAGTAGAGGTACAAGTGGAGGGGGAGCAGGAAGGCCAGGGCGAATGAAGCCAAACTACAAGAAAGGGGACTACATGGGAATGAGGAACTTCCTGAACAGGGTTCAGTGGGACAGAGAACTGGCAGGGAAGCCAGTTAATGAGATTATGGAATATATAACAACAATGTGCAAGGAGGCTGAGGAGAGGTTTGTACCCAAGGGTAACATGAATAATGAGAAAGCCAAGATGAGCCTATGGTTCAACCAAAGGTGAAGGGAGGCAAAAACCAAGTGTGCTAGGGAATGGAAGATGTATAGAAGGCAAAGGACCCAGGAGAATAAGGAGAGCAGTCGTAGAGCCAGAAATGAATATGCACAGATAAGAAGGGAGGCCCAACGACAATATGAAAGCGACATAGCAGCGAAAGTCAAATCTGACCCGAAGCTGTTATACAGCCACATCAGAAGGATAACAAGTCAAGGACTAGGTAATTGGGCTAAGGATGGAAGGAGGAGAGACAACAAGAAATGACCGTGAAGTATGTGAGGAACTCAACAAGAGATTCTAGGAAGTGTTCACAGAGGAGACAGAAGGGGCTCCAGAAAGACGGAGAGGTGGGGTACACCACCAAGTGCTGGACACAGTACATACAACCGAGGAAGAAGTGAAGAGGCTTCTGAGTGAGCTAGATACCTCAAAGGCAATGGGGCCGGATAACATCTCTCCATGGGTTCTGAGAGAGGGAGCAGAGGCGCTATGTGTACCCCTAATAACAATATTCACTACATCTATCGAAACAGGGAGATTGCCTGAGGCATGGAAGACAGTAAATGCAGTCCCAATCTTTAAAAAAAAGGAGACAGACGCGAAGCACTAAACTACAGACAAGTGTCACTGACATGTATGGTATGCAAAGTCATGGAGAAAATTATCAGGAGAAGAGTGGTGGAACACCTAGAAAGGAATGATCTCATCAACAGCAGCCAACATGGTTTCAGGGTCGGGAAATCCTGTGTCACAAACTTACTGGAGTTCTATGACAGGGTGACAGCAGTAAGACAAGCGAGAGAGGGGTGGGTAGGTTTCATTTTCTTGGACTGCAAGAAGGCGTTAGACACAGTTCCACACATGAGATTAGTGGAAAAAACTGAGGACCAAGCAGGGATAACAGGGAAGGCACTACAATGGATCAGGGAATACTTGCCAGGAAGACAGCAGCGAATCATGGCACGTGGCAAGGTGTCAGAGTGGGCGCCTGTGACCAGCGGGGACCTACAGGGGCCAGTCCTAGGACCATTGCTGTTTCTGGTATTTGTGAACGACATGACGGAAGGAATAGACTCCGAACTGTTCCTGTTTGCAGATGAAGTGAAGTTGATGAGAAGAATTCATTCGATCGAAGACCAGGCAGAACTACAAAGGGATCTGGACAGGCTGCAGACCTGGTCCAGCAATTGGCTCCTGGAGTTCAACCCCACCAAGTGCAAAGTCACGAAGATTGGAGAAGGGCAAAGAAGACCTCATACGGAATACAGTCTAGGGGGCCAGAGAGTACAAACCTCACTCAAGGAAAAAGATCTTGGAGTGAGAATAACACCAGGCACATCTCCTGAGGCGCACATCAACCAAATAACTGCTGTAGCATATGGGCGCCTAGCAAACCTCAGAACAGCATTCCAACATCTTAATAAGGAATCATTCAGGACCCTGTACACCGTATACGTTAGGCCCGTATTGGAGTATGTGGCACCAGTTTGGAACCCACACCTAGCCAAGCACGTAAAGAAACTAGAGAAATTGCAAAGGTTTGCAACAAGACTAGTCCCAGAGCTTAGGGGTATGTCCTACGAGGAGAGGTTAAGGGAAATCGACCTGATGACACTGGAGGACAGGATAGATAGAAGGAACATGATAACGACATATAAAATACTGAAAGGAATTGACAAGGTGGACAAAGACAGGATGTTCCAGAGATGGGACACAGCAACAAGGGGACACAGTTGGAAGTTGAAGACACAGATGAATCACAGGGATGTTAGGAAGTATTTCTTCAGCCACAGAGTTGTCAGGAAGTGGAATAGTTTGGAAAGGGATGTAGTGGAGGCAGGATCCATACATAGCTTTAAGCAGAGGTATGATAAAGCTCACGGTTCAGGGAGAGTGACCTAGTAGCGACCAGTGAAGAAGCGGGGCCAGGAGCTCGGACCCGACCCCTGCAACCTCAACTAGGTGAGTACAATTAGGTGAGTACACACACACACACACACACACGCACACACACACACACACCCACACACACACACACACAAACACACGCATGCACACACATACACCTCTTTTTAAGTAAGGAAACAGACACGAGGCCATAGGCGTCGCTAGAGGCCTGGTCTCAGACCGGGCCGCGGGGGCGTTGACCCCCGGAACTCTCTCCAGGTAAACTCCAGGTAAACTCCAGAGTTGGTGTCACGCGGGGTGGAATCTCTGGTGTCACCCGGGGCAGCGTCTTTGGTGTCACCCCCATGAAATTCAAGGGCGGGGGGATGGGGATAAACTCTAGTTGCATCACTACTGCATGACTTGTGACTGAAGAATTGAGACACTTATGCAACACATGGGAATCTTTATTGAAGAAACGTTTCGCCACACAGTGGCTTCATCAGTCCAATACAAAGTAGAAATGGGTAAGGAGAGTAGAAGTATGAGGTAATCAGTCCCTCAACCTGGATTCGAATCCAGGTTGAGGGACTGATTACCTCATACTTCTACTCTCCTTACCCATTTCTACTTTGTATTGGACTGATGAAGCCACTGTGTGGCGAAACGTTTCTTCAATAAAGATTCCCATGTGTTGCATAAGTGTCTCAATTCTTCAACTTGTCGGTTTTCAAAACCATTCATCACATGACTTGTGACTTATGTTTAGCAATCAGAACATTGCTAATATCAGACAAACACTAGTTCCGATTTGACCTTGAGTACAGGTAACATCTCAGTGAATCTGATGGTACATTTTCTTTCCTTCAATTATGCAAAATCATCTATCACATTATAAAAATCAATGATTTTCCCTATATAGTTTTTTTTTGTATTTTAATGTATAATAGGCTATATAGAAACGAAGGATTCTCTTATGTTGATGCAGCACTGCTTTGTGCATTAGTGTCACCTTCTTTAGAGGCTCTGTGGTGTCACCCCCTAAATGGTGTCACCCGTGGAGACCCCCTCTGCTCCCCCTTACGATGCCTCGTGACGATGCATTTAACTATAAACCAGCGTCACTGACGGGTATAGTATACAATGTCATGGAGAAGATCAGCAGGAGGAGAGTGTTGGAGCACCTAGAAAGGAACAAGCTTATTAACGACAACCAGCACGGTTTCAGGGAGGGGAAATCCTGTGTTACAGATCTACTGGAGTTTTATGACAAGGTAACGGAAGTAAGGCACTGCAATTGATCAGAGAATACCTGACAGGGAGGCAATACCGAATCATGGTATATGAGGAGGTATCAAAGTGGGTGCCTCTGAGGAGTGGGCTTCCACATGGGCAGTCCTAGGACCAGTGGTGTTTTTGGTATATGTGAATCACATGACGGAAGGGATATGCTCAGAAGTGCCCTTGTTTGAAGATGATGTGAAGTTAATGAGGAGAATTAAGTCGGATGAGGATCAGGCAGGACTACAAAGAGACTTGGACAGGTTGCAAGCCTGGTCCAGCAACTGGCTCCTCGAATTTATCCCTGCCAAATGCAAAGTCATGAAAATTGGGGAAGGGCAAAGAAGACAGCAGACAGAGTATACGCTAGGTGACCATAGACTGAAAACCTTACTCAAGGAAAAGGATTTTGGGGCGAGTATAATACCGAGCACATTTCCTGAAGTGTACATCAACCAGATAACTGCTGCAGCATATGGGCACCTAGTAAACCTAAGAACAGCATTCCAAAATATCAGTAAGAAATCGTTCAAGACTCTGTACACCATGTACGTCAGGCCCATATTGGAGTATGCAGCACCACTTTGGAACCCACACCTGGTCAAGCACGAAATTAGAGAAATTGCAAACGTTTGCAACTAGACTAGTCCCAGAGCTAAGAGCAATGTCCTACGAAGAAAGATTAAGAGAAATCGGCATGATGACAGTGGAGGACAGGAAGGTTAAGAGAGACGTGATAATGACGTATAAAATTCTGCGAGGAATTGACAAAGTGGACAGAGAATGTTCCAGAGATGGGACACAGAATCCAGGGGTCACAGTTGGAAGCTGAAGATTTAAATGAGTCAAAGGGATGTTAAGAAGTATTTCTTCAGTCACAGAGTTGTCAGGAAGTGGAATAGGTTGGAAAGTGACATAGTGGAGGCAAGAACCATACATAGCTTTAAGAAGAGATTTGATAAAGCTCATGGAGTAGGAAGTAAGTGACCTAGTAGCGATCAGTGAAGAGGCGGCTTCTTCACTGACAGCTACTGGGTCCTCTCTCTCCCTGCTCCATGAGCTTTATCAAACCTCGTCGTAAAACTGTGCATGGTTCCCGCCTCCACTACGTCACTTTCTAGGCTATTCCACTGCCTGACAGCTCTGACTGAAGAAATGTTTTCAAACGTCCCCTTGACTCATCTGAGTCTTCAACTTCCAATTGTGACCCCTTGTTTCTGTGTCCCATCTCTGGAACATCCTGTCTTTGTCCACCGTGTCTATTCCACGCATTACTTTATATGTCGTTATCATGTCTCCCCTGACCTTCCTATACTCCAGTGTCGTCAGGCCAATTTCCCTTAACCTTTCTTCGTAGGACAATCCCCGTAGCTCTGGGACTAGTCTTGTTGCAAACCTTTGCACTTCCTCTGATTTCCTGACGTGCTTGACCAGGTGTGGATTCCAAACTGGTGCTGCATACTCCAGTACGGGCGTGACGTATATGGTGTAAAGAGTCTTGAACGTTTCCTTACTGAGGTATCGGAACGCTATCCTTAGGTTTGCCAGGCGCCCGTACGCTGCAGCAGTTATCTAATTACTGTGCGCCTCAGGAGATGTGCTCGGTATTGTACTCACCCGAAGTTATTTTTTTTCTTGAGTGGTTTGCAGTCTTTGGCACCAAGACCATACTGTGTCTGCTGTCTTCTTTGCCCTTCCCCGATCTTCATGACTGCATTTGGCAGGGTTAAATTCAAGGAGCCAGTTGCTGGACCAGGCTTGTAGCCTGTCCAGGTCTCTTTGTAGTCCTGCCTGATCCTCGACCGATTTGATTCTCCTCATTAACTTCACATCATCTGCAAACAAGGACACTTCTGAGTCTATCCCTTCCCTTACGTCATTCACATATTCCAAAAACAGCACAGGTCCTAGGACTGACCCTTGTGCAACCCCGCTTGTCACAGGTGCCCACTCAGACATCTCGTCACGTACCATGACTTGTTGTTGCCTCCCTGTTAGGTATTCTCCGATCCATTGCAGTGCCTTTTCGGTTATGTGTGGCTGATCCTCTAGCTTTTGCAGTAAGCTCTTGTGAGGAACTGTGTCGAAGGGCTTCTTCCAGTCCAAGAAAATACAGTCTATCCACCCCTGTCTCTTGTCTTACTTCTGTTACCTTGTCATAAAACTCCAGTAGGGTTGTGACACAGGGTTTTCCTTCGCTGAAACCGTGCTGGTTGTCGATTATACACTTGTTTCTTTCCAGGAGCTCCACCACTCTTCTTCTGATGATCTTCTCCATGACGTTGCGTACTATAAACGTTAGTGACACAGGTCTGTAGTTTAATGCCTAGTGTCTGTCTTATTTTTTAAAAAATTGGGACTACGTTTGCCGTCTTCCATACCTCAGTCACTTACCCAGTTTCAATGGATGTGTTGACATGCAAACGACAGCAAGAGGTTCCATAAAGCTCATGGAGAAGGATGACCATGGACCTAGTAGCGACAAGTGAAGAGGCGGTTCCAGGATCTATTAATCGTCCCTTGCAGCACACATGCACACGTGCACACACACAATCATAATTCAACATCCATATTTTCTTTTGTTTATACGCATAATATCTGTAACCATGAGAAATTCATTCACCACATTTATGTATAATTTCATCATAATTACATTTAGGAATAATCATGTCTCGTCCCTAGGTGCCACCCAGTGCAATAACCTACGCTTGTCTACCCTACAGTCTCACTAACATAAGGAAATTGTTGAAATAAAGTTCCTCATTTGCACATGAAAATAAATGATTAAATATCTTATCACAGCTCTAGACAAGCTGAAGAGGAGTTTTACTAATTGCTTTTTTTATGTTTCCTCTCTGATCTCTGTAATTGGTGGTAGATAACAAAACGTTATTCATAATTTATCATGTTAATATGAAACCAAACGAAGATGCCTTGAAGCAATCATCATCCATTTCACAGAAACTATTCAATAGAACTGGAGAATGTTGACACTGACAAGCTCATGATTCACCTTTCCCACGTTCTCCATAAGAAAGAAAACTTCGTCATCTCAGCTTTCATCTCTTTCATTGCTCCTCACTTGATGAAATCTGAGTGCCCTGTACCCTAATGTGTACAACCTCTGATTTGGTATTCATATTATATGAGTTGTATAAGGTTGTATTTGTGTTCATAACGTACTTTAGAAAGTCTTATTGACGGTGACACAAGTCATTAAAAAAAATGTTTACTCTATTCATATGCCTTTGATTCATCAATAGAGTTATGTTCAGAGTTGGAAATGTTTCGTCTCTTTGGTCAACACGACCTCAACGAGCGAGTGTTGCCCCTACGAGATTATTTACTAAAAAGAATCAATGAAATATTTTGAAATTTTTTATTTCGTTCTAATTTTCAAGCCATTTCAAGTCGATAGAGAAGAAAAGAAGTGTACAGTTTATATACCTATGCCTTCATATGCAGGAATCCTCAGGAATTCGTTGGTGAATGCCTTTTCAAGATCCGATACATACACTGCAACCAATTCACTACCCTGTAAAATGATTTCCTCTGTGGACAGTTATATTTCTGCAAGGAAATTGAATCTGTCATTCAGTCTAACATACGCAACTCACCGTTTTTCTATTTCCACAAAGGGAAAATACATGACACGACAGATACAGAGAACACTCAACTGCCACTTAGATTGTCCGCGAAGAAATTAGTGTCACGCTTATTCGCTCGTTCCACAAAACATCCGCACCTAAAGAAAACTGTTATGCAGTTAGGGATCCCCAGATGTCATCGTATGAGAAAACATACGACTTGGTACATAAAATAAAATAATAGAAAATTATATGGTCTCCACGACCCACTTAAAATGGCTTTGCACAGTAGAGGAGAACATTAACTCTTCCACATAGAGACAGTGGACAGTAGGGGTAACGAAAACATATTCCTTTGTTAAAAAATGCATACTACTGTGAAAAAGTTTGCTTATTAATTTTCAGTGTCTTGAATATGTTACATATCATAAATATATTACGTATAGAAGACTTAATGGCTAAATAAGTCACTTGGATAATGAACAAATCCTAAACGTTGCTAGCTAAGTTTGACTTGGGAAAGGCATCGGCACTCACAATGCTCTCTGAATCACGCAAGATTGACAACTTTCATTTCTGTTAACGAAGTGTCCACTGCCACTAATGGAGATTTTTATTCTGCCTACCACTAACAAATAGTAAAGTATTATGACTGTTGTGAACTCATATTTTGTGTGGAGAAGAGAAAAACATATACGTTCATGGCTTCTTCTGTATCGTTGAATGATATTGTTAGTATCTCCTGAGTTTATGTCAAGAAGAAAGAAACCGAAGGAAGGACACCAGTTCCCATATCACCAGCATCAACATTTAACACAAAGGGCTTGTTTTAATCTTGTGACGTTAGGATAGGAAATGCGTACAATAACTTTTAATTTTTTTAGTGTGTTCCAGGCATCTGTCTGTAGAGCTACATTAGACTTTCTGAATAATTAATGAACTTACAGTTGCTAATAAATCTGAAAAAAATATGGTTGAATACCTGATAGAACCAGCCCATCCATAAATGTCTTTGAAGTGAATTTCTGTGGTGGGGCATTTTAAAATAAATTTTACTCTTCCTAGACGTCAATATTCCCTGTTCCGCTGCTTACCCTTAAAAGGTGACTGAAGACTTATCGAATTTTCACTTGGATAAATTAAAAGCCAAAATGAAAACTTTTAATCAATTAGTCAGTTCAGTAAACATCTGCACATGCTTGTCTCAATTATCATCAACAAAAACAAATCATAAAGAAAGGGTTCTGCTCCCTACAATCTTTTTCTAGTGAGGTGATTTGATTCTTGTGATGGGTTCTTGATCCTTTTTCTATACATCAAAGCTGGATACATCAATAGTGTGCTGCTACCTTATTCTATATGATATATGAAGCGTTAATATGTTGTTCGTGCATGTTACATCCCAACGTGAGTTTCTTTATTATGACAATGAGGTGTTTCAAGGAAGGCAGAAATATCCTTCACTCTATCTCTCTGTGGAACTTGGTAATACTCCTTCGGTAAATCAAGCTAGTCAGTTACTTAGCAATACCAGTGTCCTGGTGTAGATGTATGTATCTTGCCCGCACTCAGTACATATTGTTTCTCCACCATTTGGTGTCTATAATAAGATTCAGGGAAATGCCAGGGTATGGGCAGTTTTCTAGGATGAAATTGATCTCCTCCACAATTTCAGTTTCCATGGATGCATTCTCTACGGCGGCAATTTAGTAGGTATAGAGTCTGTCACAGCAACATTATGCATACCGATGGTGGATAATTTAGAAACGTCTAAGCACACAGGGTAAATTTTATCGTGAGCCTGGGGTGATGCTCTTCGTTAAGTGTTGTGGGTTTTGAAGTCAGTTTCATCTCCATGCCGTTCAGTGGCTTCCACCAAATTATCAGGTGTCAGATCTATGGAAAAAATAGCAGATATGGAATTTTAGGCAAATGAAGTACAAAATATATTTTCACTTCTTATCCCTAGCATTTCTTTCCACGTGATTTCTAGTCCACGTGGAATATTATGTTTTTTTTACAGTCACTGATTCCACGAAAGTCTGTCCAGGGACAATTTTCTACTCATTATTTTTTTTCACCAGGGTTAAAAGAGCGATATTCAATTTTCCTTTAATTTTTTAAGTTTCACTAGTATCTTAAGAGCATTTTCCCCCAACTCTTTACCGTATCACCTGAAGACTTACCTTATTATAAGAACATAAGAACGAAAGAACACTGCAGAAGGCCTACTGGCCCATGCGAGGCAGGTCCAAGTCTCCTACCGGCTTAAGCTAATGCACCCAACCGAGTCAGGTCAGGTCACATTGACTTAAGGGAGGAACACGGCAACCGACCTGGTAGCACAAGCTATCAGGTCCAACTCACACCCACCCACATCCACTCATGTATTTATCCAACCAATTTTTAAAGCTACACAACGTTCTGGCCTCTAAAACTGTACTCGGGAGTTTGTTCCACTCATCCACAACTCTATTACCAAACCAGTACTTTCCTATATCCTTCCTGAATCTGAATTTTCCAACTGAAAACCATTGCTGCGAGTCCTGTCTAGGCTAGATAATTTCAGCACACTATTTACATCCCCTTTATTTATTCCTGTCTTCCATTTATACACCTCAATCATATCCCCCCTAATTCTACGTCTTTCTAGAGAGTGCAGATTCAGGGCCCTTAGTCTATCCTCATAGGGAAGGTTTCTGATACATGGGATCAACTTTGTCATCCTCCTTTGTACATTTTCCAGAGAATTTATATCCATTCTGTAATACGGTGACCAAAACTGTGCAGCATAATCTAAATGAGGCCTAACCAAGGATATATAGAGTTGAAGAACAACCTGAGGACTCCTATTATTTATGCTTCTTAATATGAAGCCAAGGATTCTATTAGCTTTACTGCGAACACTTATGCACTGTTGTCTTGGTTTCAGATTCCTGCTAACCAGAACTCCTAAATCTTTTTCGCAATCCGTAATATTAAGATCTACATTATTTAGTTTATATGTGGCATGGTTATTGTCCTGTCCAACATTTAGAACTTTGCATTTGTCTATATTAAACTGCATCTGCCACTTCTCCGACCACTGCATCAGTCTATTCAAATCTTCCTGGAGTGCTCGAATGTCCTCGTCAGAATGAATTCGACGGCCTATTTTGGTGTCATCGGCAAACTTGCCGATGTCGCTCTTTATGCCCTCATCTATGTCGTTTATGTAGATTGTGAACAGCAGGGGGCCCAACACTGACCCCTGTGGAACACCGCTCGTGACGCTTCCCCACTCTGATTTCTCCCCATTTATGCAAACTCTCTAATGCCTATTTGTCAACCATGCTTCTATCCAGGAAAAAATTTCTCCTCCTATTCCATGTGCCTTAATTTTCCTCAATAGTCTCTGATGTGGGACCCTGTCAAAAGCCTTACTGAAGTCCATATACACAATATCATATTCATTACCATGATCTACCTCCTCAAATACCTTAGTGAAAAAAGTTAATAAATTCGTAAGGCAGGAACGTCCCTTTGTAAAACCATGCTGAGATTCGTTGATTAATTTATGCTTTTCAAGGTGGCTACGAACTGCCTCGGCAATTATTGATTCCATAAATTTTCCCACTATGGGGGTTAGGCTTATTGGTCTATAGTTAGAAGCTAAGGACCTGTCACCTGCTTTGAAAATAGGTATCACATTTGCCACTTTCCACTTATCTGGCACCATGCCAGTTTGTAGTGATATGTTGAAAAGATTAGCCAAAGGTGTGCTAAGCTCCTCTTTACATTCCTTTAGAACCCTTGCATACAGTTCATCAGGGCCTGGGGACTTGTTAGGTTTTAATTTATCTATTTGCCTAAGGACCATGTCACTTGTGACCCTAATCGTGCACAGTTTATTATCGTCCTGTTCTACATAATTTATCATTACTGGAATATCGTTGGTATCCTCATGTGTAAAAACTGAGAGGAAGTATGTGTTAAAAATTCTACACATTTCCTTATCACTGTCAGTGAGCTGACCCGAGGAACTTTTGAGTGGGCCTATCTTGTCCCTGATCTTACTTCTGCATACCTGAAAGAATCCTTTTGGGTTAGTCTTCGATTCTATTGCAACTTTAACCTCATAATCTCTTTTTGCTTTTCTAATTCCCTTTTTTTTTCTCTCTTTAACTGAATATATCGATTTCTTAATTGCCCCTCTCCTCTTTTGATTTGCGTATATATGCCTCTCTTTTGACCAATCAGATATTTTAATCTATTGTTCATCCATTTAGGATCATTTTTGTTTGATCTGATTTACCTATTTGGAACATTATTTGACTGAGCAGCTAGAACTATGCCCTGGAAAGCATCATATCGGCAACCATCACCATCTGCCTGACCCTTAGTCAGGTCATTCCAGTTCAGCCCACCTAAGTAATTTTTCAGTCCTTTGAAATCAGCCAAGCGAAAGTCAGGGACGGAGACTTGATTGCCATTATTAGGGGAATTCCATGATATATTAAAACTGAGTGATTTGTGATCACTTTCCCCAAGCTCGTCATTAACCTCAAGATTATTAATTCGTGTTTCCCTACTGGCAAGAACCAAGTCAAGGAGGTTATTTCCTCTAGTTGGCTCTGTCACAAACTGTTTTAAAAAAACAATCCTGGATCGTTTCAAGAAAGTCACCTGACTCTAAATTTCCTGTCAAATTGCTCCAGTCAATCTGTCTATAGTTGAAATCTCCCATTAGCACAACATTTTCGTATGTAGATGCCTTACGAATTTCGTCCCATAGAAGTTTACTGCACTCCCTATCAAGATTTAGGGCCCTGTAAATCACACCCAAAATTAATTTTTCTCGGCCCTCGAGAAGCTGTAACCAAACAGATTCAGTGGCTGACGCTTCTACTTTTATATCTTGTCTAACACAACAATTTAAATTGTCTCTGACATACATCGCTACTCCACCATATAATAATAATAATAATAATAATAATAGTACTAATAATAATAATAATAATAATAAGAAGAAGAAGAATAATAATAAGAAGAAGAAGAAGAAGAAGAATATTAATTTTATTTCTAGAAGTACATGTACAAGGTATACAGGCTTAGCTGACATCAAAGACATATTACTATACAGAAAGCACCTTGTTATGCAGAGCATTTCTCGTAAATTATGTCAGTTTTGTCCCAGGATGCGACCCACACAAGTCGACTAACACCCAGGTTACCCATTTTACTGATGGGTGAACAGGGACAGCAGGTGTCTTATGTAAACATGTCGTAATGTTTTCCAGCCGTACCGGGAGATCGATCCCGACCTCGGTGTGTGAGCTGAGTGAACTAGCAATTGAACTACAGACTAGTACAGTTTTTCTCATGGGAAAAAAGCAGCAATGGCAGGTTCTCATTCCAGTCACAAGTATGAAATTCCAGTATCAAGTATGCTAATAATAGTTGTCAGCACATTATCACTGAGGATGATGTGCTGTCGCAGACTCTTGTTTGATCTCTTGACGGTTTACGACTTCCCAGAAGGCATTGCATTAAAATAAGAGTTCAGATCAGACTTAATTAGGGAAAACTTATCTGATAAAAATATCATAAGAGTTTAAAATGTGGCTTTGGTATTCATTGCGTCATGGTATCGTGAAGCTTTGCATTATTTTAGGTAGAAGGATCACAGTCAATAATGAAATCTGAAAGAGGTTCATCAAACACAGGAATTCAACATAATGCTGCCGGAGTTACAAAATGCTCAAGCTTAACCACAATTTGATTTTCAAGACACACTTTGATATATCTTCTTACAATTTTTTTTTCAAGCCCAAAACAAAGATATTCTTATCCGACATACCTATTTAGTCACAACATCATATGTTTCTTCATTCACAAGTGTCCACTCTTAGATAAGATAAAAGACTTTTGAGTTACATGAAACACATCACCTTTATGTAATGTTATGCAGTATCTTGCTCTATTACCACCATGGACAGTGCCCTAGAAATTCGAAAGCTATTTCCATGGAGATACCGTTTATTTTTAGCTATTCCCTGAATGTCATTCCCTTTGGCATGGAAATTGGAGTATGTGAAAGTTGGATAATCAAACAATAGAAAGAAAAGGCCAATATTCTAATTTAAATCCCCATTGACTAAACATTTCAAATGTTATTAACAGGAACTAGCTCAGGAAGAGAAGTTTATAAATCCAATATTGGACCAGACACCACTAAGAATAAAGAATATGATTACAAATTAAACATGACATGTCTTTCGTGGGAAACGCAACTGGTCAATTTCCTGCATTGGACAAAATCACATGCTCCAATACCTCACTTTCTTCATCTTTTCTCTGCACGTTTTGTGATCTTAGCCTACTTGAAAAAAGTCTTCTACAAGCCATACGTTATCGTAAACAAGGTTTTTTTCAGTCTGTTTTAAAGTTCCTAATTATTAGGTATTTCTTAAGGAGGTGGGGGAGGGAACCTTTAAGGAGTTCTCCTAATTTTTTTTCGTTTCTTCTCTGTTTCTTATTTTTCTACGTTTTCGTATTTACTTTATTTATAACTCTGCTTCAGAACTGTCTATGCAAGTTGGGCAAAGCTCTAGGAAAACCTGGCAAGTTGCCGGTACCTAGTGACCAAAGTTATGTACCCACTCCCAGCACCTTGTATTAACAAGGATGACATGCAGACCCCTCATGGTATATCATCAGAAACTCTATCATAAGATGCCTCCTAATTCGTCGAGGGAAGGAAGCGAAACTCACAAGTGTATGAACATATCTGACTATTTTCTAGGTTATGATGTAAAATTTTTATCCCCGTGAAATCATCTTAAATAAATTTCAGTTTTCCTTTTATAAGAGGCTTGACCGATGCACCTTCTAGCCAAGTATTACACATTATGACGTCTTTCGGTGCAGGCACATTTCTTGATTTAGTAAAATACTTATAAAAAATAACTTGGAATCCTTGAAATCTGTGTAATACCTGTAGAATGACTTATTTGATCGGTTTCAAATTTTCACAACTTCTGGGGTTTCCTCAAGAAAAGGTTTATGCTGTTATGGTGATATTAGTCCCATAGTACCAGTTTAATCGAATAAATGGCAATATTCATTTTTATTAAAAAACTAAAAAATGTTTATTCCGCTAAGCTTCAGTATATTTATCATGACGTGTTGTAAATGAAAGATGATACCCCAAAAATTAAGCCTGAGAAGCTGTAAATTTTAAATTTGATTTAATTGGTTAATTAAAAGGTTTCGAATCACTGGAATCAGATAAATTTCTGATGGGCATCAAACTTTCATGGGTGAAGCCCTGTATTAAAAGAAAGTGTATACAGTTTGTATACAAGTCCTTTCCCAGAACAAACTTGAGAATGCCTCTTCTGATCGGTTTCAATCCATAAACGATAGTGTATCTTAATTTGAAGTATTTTATGTTCATTTTGGGCTGCTGGTGCCAATTTCCCAATTTTATTTCTTTGAGATGTCTTAAATAATAAAAATCTATTATTTTTCATTTTGGATTGCTGAGCATCTAAAATAATATATAAATAAGAAAAGAAAACTGAAAAAATCGGTTTGTTTGGGCATTTGAAAATTTATGACGCAGACTTTCCCATTTCAGTAATCTGTTTTAGTTTGTTTTTCCAAACTTTTATAACTCGAGAACGCCTTATTCGATCGGTTGTAAATTTTCAACTCTGGTGCGCGTCATGAAAGGCAAAATTCACTGGACAATTCGCATCGACTTCAAAACTTCAACACTGGTGTATTCTTCTTTTGAAAACACTGGTATTATTAATGAAGTGTGTAAATTCCATTTGGCACTTTTAATTGTTTTACCTTATCACATTATTTTAACTTGTTGATAGTGAGGGATTTCTGATTCAGATAACTAAACTTACGCTTCCCTTACCTGAATCTATGTTGAATACATTACGTTCTACAGGTGGTGACTGACCACTACTAGTTCAGCGTTTTCCTTCATTAAAATACAACTATGAATAGCAGCGCAATCATTAGTAATATCATATGTTATGATTGACAAAAAAGTCTTGGCTCTAACCTGTGTAGGTGCACATTTTAATGCATTCACCACAATTACTGGAGAATACCACTTTTCGTCAGCTTTATACTACGATGGCGAAACGTCTACAATAAAGATACCCAGATGTTTCACATGTGTCTTAATCTCAGCTTTATACTAATTGTGATAATTTGTTTTCCTTAATGCAAGTTCCGTCTTGATATTACGTTTGACTTAACTGCATTATCCTAGGTCAAATCTGAACAATATTAGTTTAGAACAATTTACAGAAATGCTTACTTAAACCGAAAACACTGTTAAATCTTAAAGAAAAGTTAGCATATATTTTAACCAGTGTTGTTCCCAATTTGCCTTTTCTTTTATTGGAAGAAAATGGTAAAATTAAAACACTAATTTTTAAGAGTTGATATATGAGTGCCTTAAATGATAATAATTAATTGCTTTATAAAATTATGCCTTTGGACTAATCTTTCCGCATACAATGACGTACAGACACATGGACTTATGCAACACGTTACCATATCGGCGAATCAAATAGAATAGATTAGAATGCAATACGGACTACCGTTCTCGCATCTCACAGCCACCAGAATACATCTAATTTTATTCCAACTTGTCGGTATCGAAATGCATTTCACCAGAAGAATAGTTTTAGGATCCTGGTGTTGTTGTTTTGATGATGTTGAGTCGCAGGTTGAAGTAATAAAAATATATGATCATATTGTTTTCCTTTGAGGTATATATGTTGTTAAGGTCAATGTAGTTAACATTCTTCCTTTCTCTCTCTGGGTGGTGAAGGTCTTGCTTCAATTTGTTACTTATCTGTTTGTTACAGCCGACGTGGTGAATATCTTTCATCCCTCTGAAGAATATTTGTTTCAAAAGTATTGAAGTAAACATTCTGATTTTTTTATATGGTATTTCTCTTATCACAGCAGCTATGATAAAGATGCCGTTTCCATCTTAGATATATCTATTTTATCCCCCGTTTATATTTTCCGTACATATGGCCGGTGAAGTGATCTTGTTGTCTTTCATAATAACATAAGAACATAAGAAAGAAGGAACACTGCTACAGGCCTACTGACTCATGCGGAGCAGGTCAATGTTCCCCCCTACGGATAAGACCAATGACCGCCCCAGATAAGCCCAATGACCCATCCAGTCTGATCATCTCCACTCAAGAATGGAGCACTGCACCAGACCCAGCAGCACAAGCTAGTCAGGTCCAACTCACACCCACCCACACCAACTCATGTATTTATCTAACCTACTTTTAAAAGTACACAAAGTTTTAGCCTGAATAACTGTACTCGGGAGTTTGTTCCACTCATCCACAACTCTATCACCAAACCAGTGCTTTCCTATATCCTTTCTGAATCTGATTTTTTCCAACTTGAAACCATTGCTGCGAGTCCTGTCTTGGCTGGAAATTTTCAGCACGCTATTTACATCCCCTTTATTTATTCCTGTTTTCCATTTATACACCTCGATCACATCCCCCCTAATTCTGAGCCTTTCGAGAGAGTGCAGATTCAGGGCCCTCAGTCTATCCTCATAGGGAAGATTTCTGATACATGAGATCATCTTTGTCATTCTCTTCTGTACGTTTTCCAGAGCATTTATATCCATTCTGTAATACGGTGACCAGAACTGAGCAGCATAGTCTAAATGAGGCCTAACCAAGGATATATAGAGTTGAAGAACAACCTGAGGACTTCTATTATTTATACTTCTAGATATGAAGCCAAGAATTCTGTTAGCTTTATTCCGAACACTATTGCACTGTTGTCTTGGTTTTAGATTACTGCTAACCAGAACTCCTAAATCCTTTTCGCAATCAGTAGTATTAAGATCTACATTATTTAGTTTATGTGTGGAATGATTATTTAGCTGTCCAACATTTAGAACTTTGCATTTGTCAATATTAAACTGCATCTGCCACTTCTCCGACCATTGCATCAGTCTATTCAAATCATCCTGGAGTGCTCTAGTGTCCTCATTAGAATGAACTGGACGGCCTATTTTGGTGTCATCAGCAAATTTGCTGATGTCGCTATTTATTCCCTCATCTATGTCGTTTATGTAAATTGTGAACAACAACGGGCCCAACACTGACCCATGAGGAACACCGCTTGAGACGTGCCCCCATTGAGATTTCTCCCCATTTATGCAAACTCTCTGGTGTCTATTTGTCAGCCATGCCTCTACCCAGGAAAAAATTTCCCCTCCTATTCCGTGTGCCTTAAGTTTCTTCAATAGCCTTTGGTGTGGAATTCTATCGAAAGCCTTACTGAAGTCCATATACACAATATCATATTCATTACAATGATCTACCTCCTCAAACACCTTAGTGAAAAAAGTTAGTAAATTCGTAAGACAGGAACGCCCCTTTGTAAAACCGTGTTGAGACTCATTAATCAATCTGTGCCTGTTAAGATGGCTACGAATTGCTTCGGCAATTATTGATTCCATAAATTTTCCCACTATGGAGGTAAGGCTTATTGGCCTATAGTTCGAAGCCAAGGACCTGTCACCTGCCTTGTAAATAGGTATTACATTTGCCATTTTCCACTTATCAGGCACTATGCCAGTTTGTAGTGATATGTTAAAAAGATTAGCCAAAGGAATGCTAAGTGCCTCTTTACATTCCTTTAACACCCTTGCAAACAGTTCATCAGGGCCTGGGGATTTGTTAGGTTTTAGTTTCTCTATTTGATGATTCTTTCATCATAACCTGTATATAGCTGACTATAAATACTCGCGTCCCTTCCACCCCAGGTAGATCTGTTTGTGACTTGAAAAAGCCCACTGTGTGGGCGAAACGTAGTCAATAAAGGATCACATTATACTGCGTATGTGTTTGTATTTCCATTGTGTCGGTATTTTATACCATTTGTTTCCATCGTGTCTTCCTGGAGCTGGTGTTGTTGACATAGTCAGCAGGTTGGATAATATTATGGCAGGTAATGGGAACAAGCCCATTATCTGTCTTAGTGCTGGGGGTAATGACATTGGGAAGGGCAGGAGAGAGGAGCTGCTGGATAAGTACGGGTCAGCCATAGAAGTAGTTAGGTCTAAGAGAGGGATCCCAGTCATATGTAGCATCTTGCCTAGAATGGGAGTTGGCAATGAATGGATGTCTAGGGCAATTGGTATAAATTGCTGGCTAGACAGGTACTGCAAGGAACTTGCAGACCCGTTCATTGATAACTGGGACCTATTCTTTGGCAAACGTGATATGTATGCAAGGGATGGGGTTCATGTCTCTGGGGATGGAGTGGTTGCATTAGCCAATTCAATTGAGAGGGTAATTGATGACTTGTCTGGGAATTTAAACAAATAGATTATAGAAGCATGGGTGCTTGTGGGAAGCAATCAGGCTACAGCATTAGGGTTAAAAACAGCAGTTATTACAAGGATACCTCAAGGATATGTTTAAAAGACAATATTCAAAATAAAGTTGCTAGTAATGGCAAATTAATTGATCCACATACAAAGAGGGATAGTAGAGGGCAACGAGTGACTAGCTCCTTTAAGGTTTACTATACAAAAAGTAGGAGTTTAAGAAATAAGATACATGAGCTAAGATTGCTTGCAAGTGTAGGTAATATAGATATTATTGGTATAACAGAGAGCTGGTTCGAACTGAAAGATAGAGAAATGCCTTCTGAATGCATCATACAGGGTTATAAACTATTCCATACTGATAGGGTCAACAGGAAGGGTGGTGGTGTGGCAATGTATTTCAGAGAAAATTTAAATTGTTGTCTTAGGCATGACATAAGATTAGAAACATCGAACACAGAATCTGTTTGGCTACAGTTTCTCGAGGGATGTGACAAATTAATTTTGGGTGTGATTTACAGGCCTCCAAACCTTGATAGGGAGGGCAGTAAGCTGTTATGGGACGAAATTCATAAGGCATCTAGATATGAAAATGTTGTGATAATGGGAGATTTTAACTTTAGACAAATTGATTGGAACAATATGACAGGAAATCTTGAGTCTAGTGACTTTCTTGATACGGTTCAGGATTGTTTTTTAGAACAGGTTGTGACAGAACCAACTAGAGGAAACAATCTGCTTGACTTGGTTCTTGCCAACAAAGATTCACTAATTAATAATCTTGAGATTAATGATTAGCTTGGGTAAAGTGATCACAAATCACTTAGTTTCAATACATCATGGAATTACCCAGATAACTGCAATCAAATCTCTGTCCCAGACTTTCGCTTGGCCGACTTCATGGGACTGAAATATTACCTGAGTGGGCTAAATTGCGATGTCCTGACTATGGGTCAGGTAGGTGATCTTGGTTGCCAATATGACGTTTTTCAGGGCATACTTCTAGCTGCCCAGACAACTTTTGTTCTGAGTAGGGAAATTGGATCTAACGAAAATGATCCCAAATGGATGAACAATTGATTAAAGCATATCATTGGCCAAAAGAGAGGCATACATAGGCGTATCAAAAGAGGGGATGGGCAGTTAAGGAATCAATATATTCAATTAAAGAGAGAAATAAAGAAAGGAATAAGAAAAGCAAAAAGGGATTATGAGGCTAAGGTCGCAAGGGATTCAAAGACTAACCCAAAAGGGTTCTTTCAGGTATACAGAAGTAAGATTAGGGACAAGATTAGCCCACTTAAGAGTAACTCTGGTCAGATCACTGACAGTGATAAGGATATGTGTGAAATTCAAAATATCTACTTCGTCTCAGTTTTCACCCAATACTAACGATACTCCTGAAATAATAGATTATGTAGAGCAGGATGATAATAAACTATGTACGATTGCAGTAACTAGTGACATGGTCTTCAGACAAATAGAGAAACTAAAACCTAACAAATCCCCAGGTCCTGATGAACTCTTTGCAAGGGTGTTAAAGGAATGTAAAGAGGAACTTAGCATACCTTTGGCTAATCTTTTTAACATATCACTACAAACTGGCATAGTGCCTGATAAGTGGAAAATGACAAATGTAATACCTATTTACAAGGCAGGTGACAGGTCCATGGCTTCGAACTATAGACCAATAAGCCTTACCTCCATAGTGGGAAAATTTATGAATCAATAATTGCCGAAGCAATACGTAGTCATCTTGAAAGGCACGGATTGGTTAATGAATCTCAACACGGTTTTACATAGGGGCGTTCCTGTCTTACGAATTTACTAACATTTTTCACTAAGCTGTTTGAGGAGGTAGATCATGGTAATGAATATGATTTTGTGTATATGGACTTCAGTAAGGCTTTCGATAGAGTTCCACACCAGAGGCTATTGAGGAAACTTAAGGCACACGGAATAGGAGGAGAAATTTTTTCCTGGGTAGAGGCATGGCTGACAAATAGACAGCAGAGAGCTTACATAAATGGAGAGAAATCAGAATGGGGGCACGTCACAAGCGGTGTTCCTCAGGGGTTAGATGAGGGAATAAATAACGACATCAGCAAATTTGCTGATGTCTCGAAAATAGGCCGTCCAGTTCATTGTAATGAGAATACTAGAGCACTCCAGGATGATTTGAATAGACTGATGCAATGGTAGGAGAAGTGGCAGATGCAGTTTAATATTGACAAATGCAAAGTTTTAAGTGTTGGACAGTTAAATAACCATTCCACATACAAACTAAATAATGTAGATCTTAATACTACTGATTGCGAAAAGTATTTAGGAGTTCTGGTTAGCAGTAATCTAAAACCAAGACAACAGTGCATTAGTGTTCGCAATAATGCTAACAGAATTCTTGGCTTCATATCTAGAAGTATAAATAATAGAAGTCCTCAGGTTGTTCTTCAACTCTATATATCCTCGGTTAGTCCTCATTTTGACTATACTGCTCAGTTCTGGTCACCGTATCACAGAATGGATGACGAAGATGATCCCATGTATCAGAAATCTTCCCTATGAGGATAGACTGAGGGCCCTGAATCTGCACTCTCTCGAAAGGCGTAGTATTAGGGGGGATATGATTGAGGTGTATAAATGGAAAACAGGAATAAATAAAAGGGATGTAAATAGCGTGCTGAAAATTTCCAGCCAAGACAGGACTCGCAGCAATGGTTTCAAGTTGGAAAAATTCAGATTCAGGAAGGATATAGGGAAGCACTGGTTTGGTAATAGAGTTGTGGATGAGTGGAACATACTCTCGAGTACAGTTATTCAGGCTAAAACGCTGTGTAGTTTTTAAAATAGGTTAGATAAATACATGAGTGGGTGTCGGTGGGTGTGAGTTGGACCTGACTAGCTTGTACTGCTGTGTCTGGTGCCGTGCTTCTTCCTTGAGTGGAGGTGACCAGACTGGGTGGGTCATTGGGCTAATCCGGGGGGTATCATTGGTCTAATCCGGTGGGGGCATGGACCTGCTCTGCATGGGTCAGTAGGCCTGTAGCAGTGTTCCTTCTTTCTTATGTTCTTATGTTGTTAAATGAATGAGCTCTTGGTTCACTCGAAGGTGTAGAGAGACCAAAGCTAGGTGCAGTAGAGCATGGAAAAAACACTGAAGACAAAGGACTATGGAAAATGAGTAGCAGAAGCCGATCGCAAAATTTTGTGTTCAGTTATTACGTGGAAACAACCTGGTAATTGCCAATTTATCATTGTGCATTGGTCACTCACGCATGGAAACTGTCCAACGAATCTCTCCCAAGATACAGTACACCAGGTTTGAGAGTTCGAATCTATTCAAAGAAGGAGTTCTCGAGAAAAAACGAGAAGATAGGAGAAGGAAATGGAAAATTTTGCTGAGAAAGTACAAAGACTAGGAAAGATTATCTATTTTAAACTTAATAATGTCATTAAAATTTTTTTTCAGTTTCCTTAATATTCTGTTAAAAATTCTCTGCAATTCTGCTTAAAAATGGTAAATTTGCAAATTAACAACAATTCTGACGAAAATAAAACCTAGGCTCAAAGCTTATAAGAAGAGGCATTCTTTAGTTTCACATGTGAAACAATTGACAAATTAAAGTTTCCAAAGTTGAAAGTGATGGCCAGGCAATCTAACAAAAAATCCCTCGACCTGTGAAGGTTAGAAGCCAGTCATAAAATACATTATCTAGTTATTGATCTGATTTCTACACTGCCTAGCTTTAATTGACATTTCAGAAAATGAATCACTTTGTGCTTTCTCATTTTAAACTAATGGGGTATTATTTATCTAATATAATGCCTCATTCTTTTAGTTATTCAATAAAACTGGAAAATAATATCTAATGCCGCCTGATGACAATACGAAACTTTCCTTCACTGTTGTGAAAATTTTTAGCTGATCGAAAGTAACATTATCCAGTTAAAATATAGATTACAGTAATTCAGTTCACAGTTTTTGTAATTATTTTATAGTATTGACAAATATGACCTCAAACAAAACTTTATAGGTAATACTCTGGTCATAGGATGCCTCTGCCCTTAAATTCTGAATCTGTTCTGCAGAGGTATACTGAAATTTATTTAACTGAATTTAACACGAATAATTGTTAATAAAAATACGAACATTTTGCTCATAGAATGGTCGCAGTTGCACCTACACATATGAATTTCACTCTCCGCCGTCACCGAATGAAGAGGCACAGTTTTGAATTTTTGAAGCAGATGCGCTGAAGACTTTCTGAAGTTATCGGAGCTATTCCAGAATACTGGAAATGAGATCAACAATTTACTACATATTGACACATTCACACGCAACTTTTACCGTACACAAGCACTGGAAATTGTAAACCAGGATGATACCGTCTCGAATATAATCTTGAATGAGGACCTTTCTTATACTTGTAGTCTCAGCTTCTTCAGGTAAAAATTTATTTAAGGGATTCGTGACTTCATGGTATGAGATAGTTGACCTTCTCTTGAATATGCTACATATAACTAGATAACAAATACGTGATGTGATCTAACACTTGCCTTATTTAGATCCTATATGGTTTCCAATTGTTTGTAATCAAAATTTCTAACTAGGAAGTCTATAATTTTGTTTACTCTTTTGCTCGCCGACAGACATTGCTTGGTATTTTGAGTGGGAGTACACTCACTACGAGGGTAACAGAGACAATGTTAAGACTGTCTTCAAACAGATCTAAGTGTCAAGACCGCCACACCAGCAATAGTGTGATTATTAATTACAGAAAGAATGTGAATATTCTCATCACACCAAAACAGTCATCACACAAGCATGAGAGGTAGTGTGAAAATAGTTATCACATCATTTAAACAAGGAAATATAAACACTTAACCAGTATAATGTGATCCTTTATTGACAACGTTTCGCCCACACAGTGGGCTTTATCAAGTCACAAATATATCTGTTTGTGACTTGATAAAGCCCACTGCGCGAGCGAAACGTTGTCAATAAAGAATCACATTATACTGCTTAAGTGTTTAGATTTCTATTGTGTCGGTATTTTATACCATTTATTTCCATCAAGACAAGGAATGTGAGCACAGTCATCACACCAACAATAGGTGGAGTGAAAACCACCAGAGAAGTAGTGTAAACAGTAATCACGCCAGTAAAAGTGAACATAGGGAGTACACCAACAACAGAGCTAGAATGATCACCGTCATCTCACCAGCTCAAATGTTGGTGCCTTTCACATCGTCCTCGTGTTTATCCAGGGAAATCCAGCTTCGTCAGGTACTATTTAAAGCTTATTAATGTTGTATAATGTCTTATGTTTCTCCATTTTTTTTTAAATTTTATATTCCTTGTTGAGGAAAAAAATCCTTGATATTTTCTTCTGGATGTTAATGCATTTATGAATTTCTCAGTCACGTCACTCCGTGAGTAATTTATGTGACAAAAATGGAACAGTTTCAACCGGATGGAAGAATTTACGATGTCGGTAGACGTGTTTACGACTACTCCAGACCGTCTACAAGCAAATATTGTGTTAAGTCTGCTATTTCGCCAGCAGACCAGCTCACTCCGCTCTGTAGCAGCCAAGAGAATTTGTAGGGAAATGCAAAGCAGTGAGACGCTTTATGCTCTTTACATTACAATTTTTTTCTCGAAATCTTTGGCGTTGTAATGGGTTTTTCACTATTTACCTTATTTATCGTTTGCATGTGTAATGTATGGCACCGAATTACAGTTGTGTTACCTCACTTGAAATTTTAAAAGAGCACATTTGTTCAATATATAATAATTACAGAACTCTTTCTTTCAGCCAAATGCACAAAAGCACAACAACGAAGAATGACTACAGCAACAAGGGCCTATTCACACCCTCCCACTCATTCATGTATCCGTTGAACCTACATCTAAACTCAAGCAAAGTTGTTGAGTCAATGTCTATTACTCCAAGTTCTATCTCGGTTAGAAATATTTTACATGCTTCTCACATCCCCTTTATTTTCTTTGTTTTTAATTTGTACAGTTTTTACGCTTTTCCGAACATTGCGACTTCAGTGTCTTCAGCCCATCTTCTTAGGAATTTTTTTAAAACGAGGAATAAATATCGTCATCCATCTGAATATATTTTCTCGTGCAGTAATATCCATTCTGTAATACGGAGACCTGAACCGAGTAGTGTCATCTATATGAGGCCTAATCAAAGATATGCAAAGCTAAAATATAACTCTAGGACTTCTACCGTTTTATTTTTTGAGATGAAGCTAGAAACTTATGGACTGTTTTCTTTTATTTAAATTTCTGCCAACATGAAAGCTTAAATCCATTTCGCATCTACTTTTATTAAAATCGACATTATTTAGGTGCTGCTGGAGAAATGGCATCTGCCATTTCTCCGGCAGCACCTTCAACCTACACAGGTCATCTTGAACTCATCTAGTGTATTCATAAGGAATTAACTTACGGCGTATTATAGTGCCGTTCGCAAACTTACTTATATTACTATTTACCCACTCTTCTATGTTTACCAAATACATTGCGAACAACAAGGCTCCCAACACTGTCCCTTGTGGTACACCACTCGTAACGAATCCCCTTTCACATTTCTCCCTATCAGCGCAAACTCTGTTGCATGTCGGTCAGCCATGCCTTAAAACAGGAGGTAGTAATTTCTTTATCTTTTTCATGTACCGCTACTTTCTAAATCAATGTTCAGTGTGAAACTTTATCTAGGCACTATTAAAGTACATATACACTATGTTGTTTTCTTTACTTTGGTCCTCTGTCTCTTAATACCATTGCGAGAAAGGTAGTAATTTCCTGCTGAGATGTGTGGATCAAATTATATCTTTTAAGGTGGCTGCAAGTTTCATGGGCAATTTTTCCACCTCGTACAATACTCGATTGTAGTGATCTGTTGATGAGGCTATCCGTGTTTGTTAAGATCCTCCTGATATTCTTTAGAATTCTTGGAAACAGTTTATCAGTCCTTGATAATTTTTTTTTTCAATCTATCTTGTGTGACCACGTCAATAGTGGCTAAGAAACTGCCTAATTTATTATCGTCATGAACAGATTGATTATTAATTTATGTCATTACATTTGTATACTTTTGGCCTCTCTCTAAAACTGACGATCACTTCTTTCGTATCACTTCTCAATGCCTGATTATTCAATCAGGCACTGACTCTCTTTGGTTACAGCTTCTCGAGGGCCATGAAAAGCAAATCTTGGGTGTGATTTACAGGCCCCCAAACCTTGATAGGGAGTACAGTAAACTTTATGGGAGGAAATTCGTAAGGCATCTACACACGAAAAATTTGTGCTAATGGGAGATTTTAACTTTAAACAAATTGACTAGAGCAATTTGACAGGAAATTTAGAGCCAAGTGACTTTCTTGATACAATCCAGGATTGTTTTTTAAAACAGATTGTAACAGAATCAACTAGATGAAATAAACTGCTTGACTTGGTTCTTGCCAGCAAGGAATCGCTAATTAACAATCTTGAAGTTAATGATGAGCTTGGGGAAAGTGATCACAAATCACTCAGTTTTAATGTATCATGGAATTACCCTAATAATGGCAATCAAATCTCTGTCCCTGACTTCCACTTGGCTGATTTCATTGGACTGAGAAATTACCTGGGTGGCCTGAACTGGAATGACTTGATTATGGGTCAGGAAGGCGGTGATGCTTGCCGATATGACATTTTCCAGAGCATAGTTCTAGCCGCTCAGACAATTTATGTTCCACATAGGGAAATCAGATCAAGCAAAAATGATCCTAAATGGATAAACAATAGATTGAAACATCTCATTGGTCAAAAGAGAGGTATATATATAGGCGAATCAAAGGAGGAGAGGGGCAGTTAAGAAATCAGTACATCAATACATTCAGTTAAAGAGAGAAATAAAAAAGGGAATTAGAAAAGCAAGAAGAGATTATGAGGTTAAAGTTCCAAAAGTATCGAAGACTAACCGAAAAGGATTCTTTCAGGTACACAGAAGTAAGATTAGGGACAAGATAGGCCTACTCAAAAGTCACTCAGGTCAGCTCACCGACAGTGATAAGGAAATGTGTAGAATTTGTAACACTTACTTCCTCTCAGTGTTTATGCAGGAAGATGCTAGCGGTATTCCAGAAATAATAAATTATGTAAGACAGGGCGATAATAAACAATGCACGATTATGGTCACAAGTAACATGGTACTTAGACAAATACATAAATTAAAACCTAACAAATCCCCAGACCCTGACGAACTGTACGCAAGAGTTCTAAAGGAATGTAAAGAGGAGTTTATCGAACCTTTGGCTAATTTTTTCAACATATCACTACAAACTGGCATAGTGCCAGATAAATGGAAAATCGCAATTGTGATACCTATTTTCAAAGCTGGTGACAGGTCCTTAGCTCCGAAATATAGACCAATAAGCCTAACTTCCATAGTAGGAAAATTTATGGAATCAATAATTGACGAGGCAATTCGTAGCCATCTTGAAAAACATTGATTAACCTTTCATAGCACGGTTTAAGAAAAGGCCGTTCAAGCCGTACGAATTTTTTAACTTTTTTCACTAAGGTATTTGAGGAGTTAGATCATGGTAATGAACATGATATTGTGTATAAGGACTTCAGTAAGGCTTTCAATAGAGTCCCACATCAAAGACTATCGAGCAAAATTTAGGCACACGGAATAGGAGGAGAATTTTTTTTCCTGCATGGAGACATGGGTCACAAATAGACAGCAGAGAGTTTGCATAAATGGGGAGAAATCAGAGTGGGGAAGCGTCACGAGCAGTGTTCCATAGGGGTCAGTGTTGGGCCCGTTGTTGTTCACGATCTACATAAACAACATAGATGAAGGAATAAATAGTGACATAAGCAAGTTTGCCAATGACACCTAAATAGGCGGTCGAATTCAATCTGACGAGGACATTAGAGCACTCCAGCAAGATTTGAATAGATTTATTCAGTGGCCGGAGAAGTGGCAGATGCAGTTTAATATACACAAATGCAGAGTTCTAAACATTGGACAGGAAAATAACTCTGCCACATATAAACTAAATAATGTACATCTATATATTAGTGATTGTGAAAAGGATTTTGGAGTTCTGGTTAGCAGTAATCTGAAACTAAGACAACAGTGCATAAGTGTTCGCGATAAAGTGAACCGAATCCTTGGCTTTATATCAAGAAGCATAAATAATAGAATTCCTCAGGTTGTTCTTCAACTCTATACATAGTTCTGGTCACCGAAATACAGAATGGATATAAATGCTCTGGACAAAGTACACAGGAGGATGAAAAAGTTGTTCCCTCGTATCAGAAATCTTTCCTATGCGGATACACTGAGGGCCCTGAACCTGCACTCTCTAGAGAGGCGTGTAATTAGAGGGGATATGACTGAGGTGTATAAATGGAAAACAGGAACAGATAAGGAGGATTTAAATAGCGTATTAAAAATATCTAGCCAAGACAGGATTCGCAGCAATGGATTCAAGTTGGAAAAATTCAGATTCCGGAAGGATATAGGAAAGCACTCGTTTGGTAATTGACTTGTGAACGAGTGGAATAACTCCCCAGTACAGTCACAGAAGCTAAAATGTTGTGTTTTTTGAAAATAGGTTACATAAATGCCTGAGTGGATACAGGTGGATGGTGATTGGACCTGATTAGCTTGTGCTACTAGGTCAGATGCAGTGCTCCTTCCCTAAGTGAATATGACCTGAACTAACTAGGTTAGGGCATTGGCTTAAGCCACTGAGAGATTTGGACCTGCTCACATGGGCCAGTAGTCCTGTTGCAGTGTTCCTTCTTTCTTATTATCTTACGTTCACACACACACACACACACACACACACACACACACACACACACGTTCACACCCACACATTCCCACATATAAGGGCCCACACACACCCTCCCGCCACGCCATCCCCCCACCTCTCTCCCACACCCCTGAACCCCTCCTCTCTTTCTCACCCTACTCCTTCTTCTCCCCCTCCTCTCCCACTTTTCCCCTGTCCCTCTCGAACTGATGACGGAAAAAATGTGAGTGTTGTACTTAGGAGTCTGTGTAGACAAAGAACTTTGTTCATAGAAGCAAAGAGGGGAATATATGAGTATAGAGCTACCAACGCTCTTATATGAGTGCGAAACATGGGTGGTGAATGTTGCAAAAAGAAGAAGGCTAGAGGCAGTGGAGATGTCATCTCTGAGAGCAATGTGTGGTGTGAATATAAGGCAGAGAATTCGTAGTTTGCAAATTAGGAGGACGTGCAGCATTACCAGACGGCTGAAAAGAGGTTGTTGAGGTAGTTTGGACATGTAGAGAGGTTGGAACGAAATAGAAAGACTTTGAGAGCGTATCAATCTGTATTGGAGGGAAGGCGAGGTAGGGTCGGCCTAGGAAAGATTGGAGGGAGGGGGTAAAGGTAACATATATATATATATATATATATATATATATATATATATATATACATATATATATATATATATATATATATATATATATGTATATATATATATATATATATATATATATATATATATATATATATATATATATATATATATATACATATATAAATATGTGGCATTTGTGTGACCGAGTGAACTACAGCGCTGCCTTGGAATCTTGACCGTCCCCAGTAGTAGTTTCGAATCCTGCTGACTGCGATCTTTCTACACACACACACACACACACACACACACACACACACACACACACACACACACACACACACACACACACACACACACACACACACATATATATATATATATATGTCGTGCCGAATAGGCAGAACTTGCCATCTTGGCTTAAATAGCAACGCTCATCTTGCCATATAGGACAAGTGAAAATTTGTGTATGCAATAATTTCGCCAAAATCATTCTGAACCTAACGAAAAAAATATATTTCACTGTGTTTATTTAGTATTAAATTACTGTAAACGTATTTAAAATATATTTAATTTGGTTATTCTAAAATAAATTGTTCTTGTTATAATAAGGTTAGGTAAGTTTTCTAAGATTCTTTTGGGGCAAAATTAAAAATTTTTACTTTAACATTAATGAAAAAAATATATCTTTAAACGTATAAGAGAAAATTTCAGAAAGGATTTAATTTTAAATGAGTTCTTGCTAATTGACCAGTTTTACATATTCGGCACGACATATATATATATATATATATATATATATATATATATATATATATATATATATATATATATATATATATATATATATATATATATATATATGTTGGAAGACAGCAACCACACAGGGAGGTACTACCGTCCTACCAAATGAGTGTGAATCAAAGCATGTAATTGTTTTGATTTATGGTGTCTTTTTGTGTCTCATAAATATGCAACGTTGCAGGAATGTCTTCCTGCTTCTACTAACACTTAGGTCACACTACAGATGCATGTACAATCATATATATACTAACCTCTCAAGGTTTTCTTTTAATTTCGCCCTATTTCTTGTTTTTCTTTATTTCCACTTATCTCCATGGGTAAGTGGAACAGAATTCTTCCTCTGTAAGCTATGCGTTTCGTAGGAGGCGACTAAATGCCGGGAGCAGTGGGCTAGTAATCCCTTCTCCTGTATAAACTACTAAAAACAAGTAAAAGAAAAACGTTATAAAATTGGAATGTTTGAATGTGCGTGAATGTAGTGCAGATGATAAGAAAGAAATGATTGTTAATGTCATGAATGAAAAGAAGCTGGATGTCCTGGCTCTAAGCTAAACAAAGTTGAAGGGAGCAGCAGAGTTTCAGTGGTGAAAAATAAATTTGATTAAGGCATGAGTATCTGAGAGAGTTAGAGAAAAAGAAGGGGCAGCAATAATGTTGAAGGATCAGTTATAGAGAGAGAAGACGGCATATAAATACGTAAATTCAAGGATTATATGGATTAAAATAGGGATGGATGTGAAAAGTGGGTCATAACATGTGTGTTTACACCTGGAGAAGAGAGGGGTCTAGAGTAGAGAGATTTTGGTAAATGTTAATCGAGTGTGTAGGAACTTTTTAGCCAAGTGAGAGAGCAATTGTGGTAGGGGACCTAAATGCTACAGTAGGAGAAGCGTTTAGAGGGGGTGTGGTAGGTAAGTTTGGGGTGCCAGGTTTAAATGATGAGGGGAAGCATTTGTTTGAACTTTGTATAAAAAAAGGTTTGGTTATAGGTAACATATTTTAAGAAAAAGAGGATACATAAGCATACAAGATATAATGTAGGGCGAAATGACAGTAGTTTGTTGAACTTCATATTGGTAGATAAAAGACTATTGGGTAGATTTTAGGTTGTACATATTTATAGAGGGGTTACAGATATATCAGATCACTTTTTAGTGAGAGTAAAAGATAGATGGGATACAAAGAAAATGGAAGCAGCAAGTAAGAGAGAAGTGAATGTTTATAAACTGAAGGATGAGGCAGTTAGGGTAAGATATAAACTACTGTTGGAGAACAGATGGGCTAGTGAGAGTATAGGCAATGGGGTAGAAGAGGTATGGGGTAAGTTTAAAATATAGTGTTAGAGTGTTCAAAAGAAGTTTGTGGTTACAGGAAAGTGAGTTTGGGAGGGAAGAAGAGCGATTGGTGGAATGATGATGTAAAGAGAGTAGTAAAAGAGAAAAAAGTTAGCATATGAGAGATTTTTACAAAGTAGAAGTGATGGAAGGAGGGAGGAGTATATGGAATGAAAGAGAGGTTAAAAGATTGGTGAAGCAATCTAAAAAGAGAGCAAATGAGAGAGTGGGTGAGCTGTTATCAAGAAATTTTGTTGAAAATAAGTAAAAGTTTCGGAGTGAAATTAATAAATTGAGAAAGAATTGAATTGTTTGTTAAAAATAGGAGAGGAGAGTTATTAAATGGAGAGTTAGAGGTATCTGGAAGAAAGAGGCAATATTTTGAGAAACTGTTAAATGTTGATGAAGATAGGGAAGCTGTGATTTCGTGTATAGGGTAAGGTGGAATAGCATTTCATAGGAGTGAGGAAGAACACTTTGTGAGTGTGGGGGAAGTGCGTGGGGGAAGTGAGTAGAATGAAAGGGGGTAAACCAGCTGAGGTTACTTGGATAAAGATAGAAATATTAACAGCAGGTGGGAATATAGTTTTGGAGTTTTTAGTGTTTATATTTCATTTATGTATGGAAGAGGGTAAGGTACCTAGGGATTGGCAGAGAGAATGTATAGTTTCTTTGTATAAAGGCAAAGGGGACAAAACAAAGTGTAAAATTTATAGAGGAATAAGTCTGTTGAGTATACGTAGAAAAGTGTATAGTAGAGAAATTATTGAAAGAATTATGAATAAGACAGAGAGCAGGATAGCAGATGAACAAGGAGGCTTTAGGAAAGGTAGGGGGTGTGAAAACCAAGTTTTTGCGGTGAAACATATAGGTGAACAGCATTTAGAAAAAGGTAAAGAGTTTTTTTGTGGCATTTATAGATTTGGAAAAGGCATATGACAGGGTGGACAGGAGGGCAATGTGGCAAATGTATGGAATAGGAGGTAGGTTATTGAAAGCGCTGAAAAGATTTTACAAGGATAGTGAGGCTCAGGTTAGAGAATGTAGTCTAGAAGGAGATTATTTCCCACTAAAAGTAGGCCTTCGACAGGAATATGATGTTACCATGATTGTTCAGTATATTCATGGATGGAGTTGTAAGAGAAGTAAATGCTCGGGCGTTAGCAAGAAGTGTGAGGTTAAACCATGAAGAATCTGACTCATAGTGGGAGTTGTCACAGTTGCTTTAGCTGATGACAATGTGCTTTTAGGAGTTTCTGAAGAGAAGTTGCAAAGGATGGTTGATGTGTTTGGTAGGGTATGTATGAAAAAGTAAGGTTATGAGGATAACAAAAAAATTAGGTAACGGAAGACTGGATATCAGATTGGAGGGAGAGAGTATGGAGAAAGTGAATGTGTTCATATATTTAGGACTGGACGTGTCAGCAGATGAGTCTATGAAGGATGAGGTGAATCATAGAATTGAAGAGGGGAAAATGGTGTGTGGCTCACTGAGGAGTCTTAGGAGACAGTGAACTTTATCCACGAAACCAAAGAGGTGAATGTATAAGAGCATAGCTATACAAACGTTCTTGTATGGGTGTGAATGTTGCAACAAAGAGAAGGTTGAAGGCAGTGTGGAGATGTCATGTCTGAGGGCAATGTGTGGTGTGAATATAATGCAGAGAATCCATAGTTTGGAAATTAGGGAGTGGTGTTTAATTACCAAAACCATTATCCAGACCCCTGAGGAGAGGTTAGTTAGACAATTTGGACATGTAACAAAATAGAATTACTTCGAGAGTGTATAAATCTGTAGTGGAGGGAAGGTGGGGTAGTGGCCGGCCAAGGAAACGTTGGAGGGAGAGAGTAAAAGAGGTTTTGTGTGAGAGGGGCTTGGACTTCCAGAAAGCTTGTGTGAGCACGTTAGACAGGAGCAAATGGAGACAAATGGTTTTTAGGACTTGACTTGATGTGCTGTTGGAGTGTAAGCAAGGTATTATGACCCAGGTATTCATGGCCTGTTATCCTGGGTGTAAAGGGAATTTGGAGCGAAATAAACAGAGCTAAAATCTTTGAACTGTATTTTCCTTCACTAAGTATAAACAGGAGTATGTACACTATATACACTATGTATAGCAAATAGATAGTGCATGCCACGCTAGTCAAGGAAACCCAACTCCCCGAGATAAGAGACAACCGTGCTTCAACCAGCAGCAGAATGAAAATGACAAGAGTGAAAACGTTAGTGGTAACCACGTCACCTTCACAGTTACCATGGTGTACATCTCACTAGCCCATCAATAATAACCTGTAATCATAAAAGTAGTTACAAACATTCACAGACAAACACCCGCACAGTTTGTGTACTGATGGCAGTTACCAGATCCACATTATGATTGGATGAGCCTAGGTACTGATCTGACAATGGGGCCCCATTGGATCATCAAATACTTAGTGCCTGGTTTGCTGGTTGGAGAGATAGCCTATGTGAGAATGTGGACATACTCTGAATAAAGGTTACATACGCTTTGCATGCCACACCCCCACCCCAAGAAGGTTCAAGACTAGGCTTTCACCTCCATGGGTAAAAGTGCTCCCATGGCACAGTATAATGGAACTAGGTTTCCTCTCAACCATCCAACTCATTAGATAGAGCTCAGTTTTTATTGCGACATAAAGCCAAACTCTAAACTTAGAATAAGAGAGCAGACAGTAGGGCTATCGTAGGTCCAACATACCTGCAGACAGCAGCGGAATATCCCCCTCACAAAATCAATAAACATTCAGTATAATCAAAAGGGGGAAAAGAAGTGGTAATTTTGTTTACCCATAGTCCTTAATACATTACATGCTGGATAATGAATCAGCCAACATGTTTTCTTTGGTGATGTGATAGATTTTTATGTTATAAGGTTGCTGTCGGAGACTCCATCTAATGAGTCTTGTGTTGTGGTCCTTCATATGTTGAATGTAGACCAGAGGACTGTGGCCGCTGAAGACTGTGACCATATGAGATGTCTGGCCTACATATACTTTAAAATTCTCCTAGGACATTATCAGAGTGAGAGCTTCTTTTTCAATTGTGGAGTAGGCCCTCTGGAGCGGCTGACACTTGGCGGAGAAATAAGCCACAGGCTGCTAGTCATCGTCCCCAGATTTCAGAAATACTACCCCCACCCCTGACCCACAAGCATCAACCTATAATGTAAAGGGTTTTGAGAAATCTGGAGACAGAAGAATGGGTGCAGTACAAATGATTCTTTTTGCTTTTGTAAAGGTATTTTGACATTCCGTGCTCCAATTATAAGCGACTTTATGACTGGTAAGGGAGGTTAGAAGGGCTACAACATTTGCAAAATTCTTACAGATTCTTCAATAAAATCCTACCATATCTAGGAAACGTTGTAGGGATTTCCTGTCCTGAGGTACTGGATAACTTTCAATGGCAAGAATTTTAGCAAATTTATGGGCCACTTTGCCACTACCTACTTCATGGCCCAAAACGTTAATAACAAACTGGCCAAAGGATGACTTGGAAATTAACAGCAAGTGGAAACTCTGAAAGGTCTCAAAAAGAGCCTTAAGCCTAAACATGTGTTGGTCCCAGGTATCCGACACTATAACTATGTCATCTAGGTAAGCTGCCGTGCCGTGAAGTCCTGATGGATCAGTTTCTGGAATGATGTGGGTGAGTTTTTCATTCCAAAGGGGGTTACTGTATATTGATAATGACCTCCTGGAATTACAATGGCTGAGATTTCCTTTGCCTTATCTGTCAAAGGTACCTGATAGTAACATTTAAGGTGATCTAATTTAGAGACAGAGGTAACCTTACCCACGAAGTCAATTACGTCATCTAAACGTGGCAGAGGGTAAGCATCTCTAATTGTAACCTCATTCACCTTACGGGAGTCTGTACATATTCGAAACCCTCCATCAGCTTTTTTAATAAGTATGCTCGGTGAAAAAAATGGACTAGATGATTCCTCCACTAGCCCATGCTTTAACAGAAATTCTACCTCCTGCTGAAGTAGCCTTTATTTTTCAGGATTAGCTCTGTAGGGGAGAGTTTAATAGGTTTAGAGTTTCCAACATCTTCATGATGCCCTAGTGCGCATTTTTTCAGAGCATCCGAAAAAATATCAGGGTAAGATTGTAGGAGCGCAGTTAAACTTGTTACTTGATTCTTAGACAGCCCCACCATCAAAGAGCTAGAGTTCTTGAGGAGAAGCAAATTGGGAAGTTTTATATTAATCTCAGAAATAGAGGACAACCAGTCAGGGGTGTTACCAAGCACCATGGCTTGTTGTAGTGTTTTAGAATCTCAGGTTAAAGTGTTGAAGAAGGAGGTTCTACTTCTTCAGGAGGAAAATAGGAGGCTGAAGCTTCGCTTAATTGAGTGTGGGAGTGAGTGTGAGAAGGATTTAGCTGGAAAGGAGGAAATGGTCACTAGCACTGAGAGTGGCAGCCACTTTAAGTGGCAAGTGGTTCACAGTTCAGGAAGAAGGAAGATAAGGAGGGTTAACAGAGAAAATGTGAAGGTAGGAAATGGATTCTCTGTTCTCCAGGACGAGTGCACTTCAGTGATTAGTGAAGTTGAAGGTACCATTGATTCCCCTGCTAATCAAGGCAAGAATAGTTTAATAGTAGGAGATTCTTAGGTAAGATATATGGACCGTGCATTTTGTAACAGACACAGAAAGGTCAGACAGAGGGTGTGCCTTCCAGGAGCTGGTGTTGGTGACATAGTCAGCAGGTTGGATAATATTATGTCAGGTAATGGGAACAAGCCCATTATCTTAGTGCTGGGGTAATGACATGGGGAAGAGCAGGAGACAGGAGCTGCTGGATAAGCACAGGTCAGCCATAGAAGTAGTTAGGTCTAAGGGAGGGATCCAAGTCATATGTAGCATCTCGCCTAGAAAGGGAGTGGGCAATGAATGGACGTCTAGGGCAATTGGTATAAATTGCTGGCTAGACAGGTACTGCAAGGAACTTGCAATCCCCTTCATTGATAAGTGGAACCTATTCTTTGGCAAACGTGATATGTATGCAAATGATGGGGTTCATCTCTCTGGGGATGGAGTGGTTGTATTTGCCAATTCGATTGAGAGGGTAATTGATGACTTGTCTAGGAATTTAAACTGATAGATTATAGAGGTATGGGTGTTTGTAGGAAACAATCAGGCTGCAGTATTAGGGTTAAAAACAGCAGTTATTACAAGGATACCTCAGGGATATGTTTAAAAGACAAAATTCAAAATAAAGTTGCTAGTAATGGCAAATCAATTCATCAGCAAACAAAGAGAGATAGTAGAGGGCAACGAGTGACTAGCTCCCTTAAGGTTTACTATACAAATAGTAGGAATATAAGAAAGAAGATAGATGAGTTAAGATTACTTGCAAGTGCAGGTAATATAGATATTATTGCTATAACAGAGACCTGGTTCAACCTGAAAGATAGAGAAATGCATTCTGAATGCAACATACAGGGTTATAAACTATTACACACTGATAGGGTCCACAGGAGTGGCGATGTATGTCAGAGAAAATTTTAATTGCTGTCTTAGACATGATATAAGATCAGAAACATCGAACACAAAATCTGTTTGGCTACAGTTTCTCGAGGGTCGTGACAAATTAATTTTGGGTGTGATTTATAGGCCCCCAAACTATGACAGGGAGTGCAGCAAGCTGTTATGGGACGAAATTCATAAGGCATTTAGATATGAAAATGTTGTGATAATGGGAGATTTTAACTTTAGACAAATTGACTGGAACACTAACTTTTTTCAATAAGGTGTTTGAGGAGGTAGATCATGGCAATGAATATGATATTGTGTATATGGACTTCAGTAAGGCTTTCGATAGAGTTCCACATCAGAGGCTATTGAGGAAACTTAAGGCACACGGAATAGGAGGAGAATTTTTTTCCATGGTAGAGGCAGCAGAGAGTTTGCATAAATGGGGAGAAATCAGAATGGGGGCACGTCACAAGCGGTGTTCCTCAGGGGTCAGTGTTGGGCCCGTTGTTCACAATTTACATAAACGACATAGATGAGGGAATAAATAGCGACATAAGCAAATTTGTTGATGACACCAAAATAGGCCGTCCAATTCATTCTAATGAGGACACTAGAGCACTCCAGGATGATTTGAATAGATTGATGCAATGGTCGGAGAAGTGGCAGATGCAGTTTAATATTGACAAATGCAAAGTTCTAAATGTTGGACAGAAAAATAACCATGCCACATATAAACTAAATAATGTAGATCTTAATACTACTGATTGCGAAAAGGATTTAGGAGTTCTGCTTAGCAGTAATCGAAAACTAAGACAATAGTGCATTAGTGTTCGCAATAAAACTAACAGATTTCTTGGCTTCATATCTAGAAGTATAAATAGTAGAAGTCCTCAGGATGTTCTTCAGCTCTATATATCCTTGGTTGGGCCTCATTTAGACTATGCTGCTCAGTTCTGGTCACCGTATTACAGAGTGGATATAAATGCTCTGGAAAACTTACAGAGGAGGATGACAAAGATGATCCCAAGTATCAGAAATCTTCCCTATGAGGATAGACTGAGGGCCCTGAATCTGCACTCTCTCAAAAGGCGTAGAATTAGGGGGTATATGATCGAGGTGTATAAATGGAAAACAGGAATAAATAAAATTGATGTAAATAGCGTACTGAAAATTTCCAGCCATGACAGGACTCGTAGCAACGGTTTCAAGTTGGAAAAATTCAGATTCAGGATGGATATAGGAAAGCTCTGGGTTGGTAATAGAGTTCTGGATGAGTGGAACAAACTCCCGAGTACAGTTATCGAGGTTAAAACGTTGTGTAGTTTTTAAAGTAGGTTAGATAACTACATAAGTGGGTGTGGGTGGGTGTGAGTTGGACCTGACTGGCTTGTGCTGCTGGGTCTGGTGCCTTTCTCCTTCCTTAAGTGAATATGACCTTACCAGACTGGGTGGGTCATTGGGCTAATCCGGGGATGGGGGGGGACATGGACCTGCTTCGCTTGGGTCAGTAGGCCTGTTGCAGTGTTCCTTCTTTCTTATGTTCTTATGTCATCTACAGAGACAGAGGACAGAGTCATTATTTGAACTTTATCTGGTGTATTAAATGCTTTAATTTGATAGGTTTTAATTTGGTAGGTTTTAGTTTTTGAGGTCTTGTCAAGGGGAGATGCCACATAATTTACTTCAGATAATTTACTTACAATCTGCATAGGTCCCATAAATCTAGCTTTTAAGGTGTGGCCAGGTATAGGTTCCTGTACCAACACCTTGTCTCCTGGACGGAAGGAGCGAAACTTCGAATTTCTGTCATACCTCTGTTTCATCGCATTTTGAACTGCCTTTAATTTGGCCTTAGCCAACTGACTTGCCACCTGCAACATTGAAGAAGGGTTGTAGAGCGCTGAGCAGGCGTCATCTCCCCCCATCCTTCCTTGAGCACCCGAAGAGGACCTTGTACGTTGTACCCAAAGATCAGCTCAAACAGACTGTACCCGGTAGACTCCTGCACAGTTTCCCTTATTGAGAACAGAACAAAGATAGTGATACATCTTAGTCTGTAGGAAATTGCCTACAAAAAGTTCCCATCATGGTTTTTAACGTCTGTGAAATCTTTCCAAGGTGCCTTGGGACTGAGGATGATATGCAGTAGATAAGTTGTAAATTATTCCTAGCCTAGTTAATGCTTCCCTAAATGCTTTGGCAGTGAAGTTAGTACCTTGTTCACTTTGAATAGATTTAGGAATGCCTAAGCAAGAAATAAACTTAGTTAAAGCTTTAAGAATTGCTTTAGTATTGATACTGCAAATGGGGATTGCTTCTGGGTATTTATGTACTCTATCCATTTTAGGAAATAAGTACTGATTCCCAGATGCGGACTTAAGTAGTGGACCTACACAATCTATGATTAACTCTGCAAAAGGTTCTCCATCGGCAGGTATAGGATGGAGAGGTGCAGGTTTAATGATGTGTCCAGGTTTTTCTACTTGCTGACATTCTCTACAACAGCGGATATGATTCTTCACATCTTGCCCTAACCTTGGCCAAAATAATTCTTGTAATATTCTGTACATGGTTTCAGTAATTCCTAAGTGGCCTCCTAACGAAAACTTATGAGCTGTATTTAATATTTGTGGTCTAAACTTTTTTGAAACTACTATCCTGTCTGTCTTTTGCCTTCCCTCCACCTTCTTACCAGTCTCAGTTTTGATTAAGAAGTCGTTTTAAATTTTATATTTGACTGGGTGATTGAGAAGGATTCACCAATTGCTGCCTGAAAAGCGAAATTCAGCGTCGTCGTAAGTTACTTTCTTCTTTGTGTGGGGTATTTGTGTATCTTTCCTATCACGGTATTGTGCCTTGTTTTTGTTATTTATGAAGGGTCTTTTCGCTGTTCCTCTCGAAAGGACAGTCTCTCGGCAATTGAAACAAAGACATTTGGCAATCCTGCAATCCTGGAATAGGAAGGCTTGATCTGGGTCTGTTCACTAAATTTACTAGGCCCTGGCCAGTTTTCCTCGTAAAACAAATTGGCCATTCCGAGATCAGAGTAGTCCAAGGATAAGTTAGCATTCTCATCAGATATCCCTTGGGATTTTGCCTGAGTTATGGCCAACATGTGAGAAGAATTAGCCATTATAGGCTCTGGACACTTAGTAGAAATAATGTTATTACCCAGTAATAACATGGCATCTTTCATAAGAAATCCACCAGAAACACCTACAGTCAAATATCCAGTGTAATATTAACTCTGCAAATATATTTTATGTAAAGGGACAGAAAATACTCCTCCTCCAGAAGCTTCGAAAAGAACTAAGGATTGTAATGAGGTTTGTTCGGAGAGGGGAAGTACTCCTTCCCATATAAGTGAGCAATATGCTCACGTATAAGAAAACTTCAGTTTTCTTTGAATTTTCCTGAAGGAATACTTGACAATTACTAAAGTATGGGGTCATTCCTTTCTCTAGTTCTTTCTGGTTCATATTGCTAAGGACATTATAAATTTTCCTTATTGGTTGAGGTTTATTAGGGCGGTTAGGCATGATGTGGCCTGATTTATTAAAATGGAAGCATGCTACCTCATTTTTTACCTTAGTTCCTTGCTGACGTTGTGGCTGGCGCCACTCTGGGTACTGATGTCATGGCTCACCAGGTTGAGTGGTTTGAGGGCACTCACCAGGTTGACCATGAGTTGAGTTACGTGGCTCACCAGGTGACTTAGTTGCCTGTTGTCGTCATTCTCCTTCATCCTGGCACTTCATCCTCCAACCAGGAGTTCTTCATGACGATCTCTGTTCATGCCAGGCTGTTGAAAAGAAAGATGAGACCTCTCGGACAAGGAGCAGTTAGTTTAAAAAGTATCAGCCAACCTGGCTGCCTCCAGTTCCGTAGCCAATGAATGGTCTTGCACGAAGGCTCGAACCTCTGGTCCAACAGACTCCAGTAGGTTATCCTCTAATATTAATTGCACTAAATCTTCGAAGTTAGCGACACCACTTGCTCTGTACCACTTGGTAAAGGCTTTGGTCTCCTGTCTCACAAAGTCAACATGAGACTGCCCCAGCTGTCGTCTGCCTAATTTGAACTCCCTTTTGTACTTGTCAGGAATACATTGATAAGCACCAAGAACAGTGGTTTACACCATGCGATAGTTGCCAGAGTCAGTGTCATTTAATGCTGATGTAAACTCCTGTGCCTTACCCAACAATGCTGTATGCACCAATGACGCCAAATGCTGTTCGGGCCACCATAAGGCTCGATCCTGGTTTTCGAATGCTTCGAAAAACTGCTCAGGCTCGGCTTCAATAAAACGAGGAATGAGCTGTACTGTTTTTTGCAAACTAAAGTTATTTACAGCGCTTGTGTAGACTGCCTCCTCTCCTTCTCTCTTCCTTAGGATATGCTGGCTGTTCCCTGGTTTGCTCAAGATTGATTTTTGGTAACTCAAGTACCAATGAAGCTGACTCACCTCCAGAAAACTCGATGCTTCAGACTTCTGGTTTTGCTCAGGAGTTGTCTCTCCCATTCTTCTGCAGAAACCTCAGCAGGGATCTACGCTTAGCTCCTGTAGAGGGAGAAACAGGAGTTCTGGTGCGTCATCTCCTCTGCTCGAAGTTTTATGCGTATAATGTCACGAAGCTGCGCAACAATAAGAGTGCTTTGATATTCCATGCCAATTGAACGAGCTATTCGCCTACAATGCGGTAAAGAAAACTTGGGCAGGTTTAGTAGAGTGAATTCATACACTAACCGTCTGACTCGTATAGGTGGCATTAACCCCAGTGTAACACACTATTTGCAATACAAGCCATTATGCACTGTGTGACTGCAGAACACTCACATGATAGCAAGGATGACATGCAATGACAGAGCAGACTGTAGAATACACTCACACAATAGCAAGGCTGACCATAGCGAAGCGAATGCAAAGTTGACTCACAAAATTCGTGAAACATTGACAAAGGTGATGCAATGCCAGATAGCAAGCTATTTAAATGATAAATTTTAGTTCCTGCTCCAGCTTCAACTCTTAGCTCGGCTCCTTCTCTAAGTCCAGCTCCAGATCTTGGACAGGCAACCCATATTGCGACCCAGGTAATCATGGCCTGTTATCCTGGGTGTAAAAGGAGTTTGGAGCGAAATAAACACAGCTAAAATCTTTGAGTTGTAATTTCCTTCACCAAGTATAAACAGAAGAATGTACACTATATATACTATGTACAGCAAATAGGCATTAGTGCATGCTATGGTAGTCGAAGCAAAATAGCAGCCAGAGACAAGAGACAACCGTGCTTAAACCGGCAGCAGAATGAAAATGACAAGGATGAAAACATGAGTGGTAACCATGTCACTTTCATAATTGCCATATCCACATTATGATTGGCTGATCCTAGGTACTGATCTGACTATGGGGTTACATTGGATCGCCAGGCCCTTAGTGCCTCTTTCTCTGGTTGGGGAGATAGCCTATGTGAGAATGTGGACATACTCCGAATAAAGGTTATATATTGTTTGCTTGCCACACAAGGTAATATTTCTGAGGGGATTTAAGGAAACTGGCAGACTGGACTTGATTCGTGGAGAAGGGAAGTACAGTGCCGGCACTCCAAAGGAGGGGTGTTAATGTTGCAGTTTTATAACTGTAGTATAAACATGCCTCTGGCAAGACAGTTTCTAATTATGTATTGTATAACATGTGTTTTTAAGTGCAGTCTCTTGTTTCACAGCATGTGATACATGACAACAATTCCAGGGTTCCATTATTTCCTCCACTTCCTCGTTACAACATGTGTCACCGCAGTTTTGTTCTACCTTGCTTATTTATATGTAAAAATTAAATTTGACATGTTTATGTGACGTATTTAACTTAATAAGCTACCGAAACTAAACAAACCCTATGTATTCAAACTTAGTTATAATTAAGTTAGACTAAATTATAAAAATTAAATTGCAATGTTGAGAAAATTAGGAATAATGGAAATGTTGATATTGAGCAAATCGTCTACAGTTGATATATTAAAATGAGAATGGGTTGTTAAACGACTTGATTCAGTTAGTTGTTGTCCATTTTGTCTTTCTTATTTTAGTTCATCATTAAGTTATGATCAAAATGATCGAAGCATCGCATGTGATACCTGGATACATGTCCCTCAGAGTGGAATGACATTGCAACACATCTGTCTGTGTACTAGTGAAACATTCTCTTTATAGTTAGATACTCTGTAAAATAATTAATATTTTATATAATATTGTTCAAACTAACTCACCAACAATGCAGTACATTTCATAACTGATTTAAGTGAAAATGCTTAAAGTTACTCTCCTCAAGCAGTTTCCTCATGATTACCATACTTCGTAAAATAAACTGACCCCGAACCTCATATTTTCAAAAAGAATTACCAAAACTTAAATTACAAAAGCTCTTCATAATACAAGTGAAATGTCCCCAGGTCAGTATGAGAGGCATAACAAACGTGGTTGCCTGAGGGAATTATTACCTCTCTCGAGAACGCTCTTGCCTTATGAAATTAAACGGACATAATTTCACACAAGAGTTACTGGATTAATTTGAAATTTGTTGTTAGATTTTTCAACTAGAAGACATATGAGTAGTTGATTGTGAAGGAAAATTAGGCTCTTATTTCTGCGGCGAAGAGAGAGCGAGACAAAGCGAGAGTGTCGGGCAGGGAACACCTACACTTGTTGTACACTTCTCAAAATGAATGAATGAATATATATATATATATATATATATATATATATATATATATATATATATATATATATATATATATATATATATATATATATATATATATATATATATACAAGTGTATGTGTGTGTGTGTGTAATTGTTGTACATGATGGTAGGATTGCTGGTGTCTTTTGTCTGACTTATAAATATGCAAGATTAGAGGTACGTCTTGCTACTCCTACTTACACTTGGGTCACACTACACATACATGTATACGTTTATTTATACACACTCATCTGAGTTTCGTTAGATTTTATCTTAATGGCTCTTGTTCTTATTACTTTTCTTTTTATATCCATGGAGAAGTGGAGTAAGAATCTTTCCTCCGTAAGCCATGCGTGTTGTAAAAGTCAACTAAAACGCCGGGAACAATGGGCTAGTAACCCCTTTTCCTGTAATAATTACTAAACAGAATAAGAAGAAAATTGTCAAAGTGGGAAGTCTGAATGTGCGTGGATGTTGTGCAAATGATAAGAAAGAGATGATTGTGGATGTTATGAATGAGAAGAAGCTGGATGTCCTGACTTTAAGTGAAACAAAGCTGAATGGGGTGGGAGTTTCAGTGGAGAGGAATAAATGGGATTAGGTCAGGGGTTTCAAACAGAGTTAGAGCTAAAGAAGGAGTAGCAATAATGTTGAAGGATAAGCTATGGAAGGAAAAGAGGGAGTATAAATGTATTAATTCAAGAATTATATGGAGTAAAATAAAGATTGGATGTGAAAAGTGGGTTATAGCAAGCGTATATGCACCTGGAGAAGAGAGAAGTGTAGAGGAGAGAGAGAGTTTTGGGGAAATGTTGAGTGAATGAGTGGGGAGTTTTGAACCATGTGTCAGAATACTTGTGGTAGGGGATTTCAATGCTAAAGTGGGTAAAAATGTTGTGGAGGGAGTAGTAGGTAAATCTGGGGTGCCAGGGGTAAATGAAAATGGGAGGCCTTTAATTGAGCTATGTGTAGAAAGTGGTTTGGAATTAAGTAATACATATTTTATGAAAAAGATGATAAATAAATATACAAGATATGATATAGCACGTAATGAAAGTAGTTTGTTAGATTATGTATTGGTGGATAAAAGGTTGACGGGTAGGCTCCAGGATGTACACGTTTATAGTGGGGAAACTGATATATCGGATCATTATTTAGTTGTAGCTACAGTTAGAGTAAGAGGTAGATGGGTCAAGAGGAAAATGGCAACAGGTAAGAGGGAGGTGAAAGTGTATAAACTAAGGGAGGAGGAAGTTCGTGTGAGATATAAGCAACTATTGGCAGAAAGGTGGACTGGTGCAAGTATGAGTAGTGGGGGGTTGAAGAGGGTTGGAATAGTTTCAAAAATGCAGTATTAATATGTGGGGCAGAAGTTTGTGGTTATAGGAAGGCGGGTGCAGGAGGAAAGAGGAGTGATTGGTGGAATGATGAAGTAAAGGGTGTGATAAAAGAGAAAAAGGTAGCATATGAGAGGTTTTTACAAAGCAGACGTGTTATAAGAAGAGTAGAAAATGTGGAGAGTAAATGAAAGGTGAAGAGAGTGGTGAGAGAGTGCAAAAGGAGAGCAGATGATTGGGTGGGAGAGGCACTGTCAAGAAATTTTAATGAAAATAAGAAAAAAATTTGGAGTGAGTTAAACACATTAAGAAAGCGTTACTTTGTAAGCTAATATCCCAAGTTTTACTTATTTGACGCAACATATCCATTCCTTTCAAGAGAAAGGATGGAAATTAAATTATTAAAAATTCATTTAAGATAGCTAAGGAAGTGTCTTAACTTGTAAAAGATGGTTTGGGAAGTAGGAAAAATTACCGAAAAACTGGTTTGAAGTTGCAGAAGTATATACGTTGCAGGTGAATTTTTATATAAATCTTATAGGAGCTTTCGGGTAAGGGACCGTCGACAGACTCCTAAGCTTATATTCTAATGAATTAGTTGTCATAGCACAATCACCAGATTTTTTAAAACGTATCCATCGTAGGTGGAGTCATATTTTGAGTGAGTGTATCCTGTATTTTTATAATTTATATTTAAGTCCATTGTATAGTTTTACGAAAGTGGAAATGTACCTGGAGACGTGTGTTATAATGAAGGTAGGCCAGTATATTATATTATTCTTTATTCCTCTTCAGAGAATAAAGATGATCTGTGTCCACAAACTGTTCTCTAAATGCATTTTTAATGAAAAAAAAATCATGTATCTATACAAAAATAAATATATTTAGAAAAAATGTATTTCATTTCTCGTATCTCACTGATACCTTAAATAATACTGCCATTTTATGATAATTACAACCTTTGTGGGAGGCGATATATTCTTCCTTATGAGTATACAATATCTAAATGACAAAAATTAATGTATAACAATCACTGCAAATATTTTTGTGTGATAAAATACCTTGTTTGGTAAAAACTGCTTTCCGGGGAAATTTTCAACCAGGAATTGGAGAAATCCGCATTGTATGAAGAATATCTTCTGTGGGAAAAATAAACCACGAATAAAAATTATGTCGTTTTATGTAAAATAAGACATGTATTGCGGAAAACAATTTTAAATTGAAATAAGATTGAAAGTGAAAAAAATAAAAAAAAATCCACCACATACGGAGTAAACTAACTTGACTAGAAAAAACTTCCATCCATGGAAAATCTTTCTTATATGGTTAACAAGTACAATGAATAAAAAATAATCACTCTCATTTTGTGAAAATTTAAAAAAAAATTTCTGAAGAAAAAAAACTACAATTTTATTGGAAAATTTCTCAAGAAAATTGTAAGGATATAGCAGCGACAAATAATAATTTTAGTAGATATGTAATAACATGTGTTTCTAACTTGTATAGCTACGCTGAATTTAAATGCAATACAGCTTTGCTCCGCGTGTAGTGTAAGTGAACTAGAACCAACGATGAACGATTTCACTAACAGAGTCATCATATAAAAAGTTATCTGGGGAAACCTGACGATGAGTTTGACGGCCGACTGTTGCTGAACACTGGTACGTGAGACTGATACCGAACATTGGTGCAGGAGAGTGATACTGACCACTGGTACGTGAGACTGATACTGAACATTGGTACAGGAGTGTGGCACTGACCACTGGTACGGGAGAGTGATAATGAACACTGGTACGGGAGAGTGATACTGACCACTGGTACGGGAGAGAGATACTGAACATTGGTACAGGAGTGTGGCACTGACCACTGGTACGGGAGAGTGATAATGAACACTGGTACGGGAGAGTGATACTGACCACTGGTACGGGAGAGAGATACTGAACATTGGTACAGGAGAGTGATACTGACCACTGGTACGGGAGAGAGATACTGAACATTGGTACAGGAGAGTGATACTGACCACTGGTACGGGAGAGTGATAATGAACACTGGTACGGGAGAGTGATACTGACCACTGGTACGGGAGAGAGATACTGAACATTGGTACAGGAGTGTGATACTGACCACTGGTACGGGAGAGAGATACTGAACATTGGTACAGGAGAGTGATACTGACCACTGGTACGGGAGAGAGATACTGAACATTGGTACAGGAGAGTGATACTGACCACTGGTACGGGAGAGAGATACTGAACATTGGTACAGGAGAGTGATACTGACCACTGGTACGGGAGAGAGATACTGAACATTGGTACAGGAGAGTGATACTGACCACTGGTACGGGAGAGAGATACTGAACATTGGTACAGGAGAGTGATACTGACCACTGGTACGGGAGAGAGATACTGAACATTGGTACAGGAGAGTGATACTGACCACTGGTACGGGAGAGAGATACTGAACATTGGTACAGGAGAGTGATACTGACCACTGGTACGGGAGAGAGATACTGAACACTGACAGGAGAGAGTGATACTGAACACAAGTACGGGAGAGTGATACTGAACACAGGTACGTGAGACTGATACCGAACATTGGTGCAGGAGAGTGATACTGACCACTGGTACGTGAGAGTGATACTGAACATTGGTACAGGAGAGTGATACAGAACATTGGTACGTGAGAAGATACTGAACATTGGTACGGGAGAGTGATGCTGACCACTGGTACGTGAGAGAGATACTGAACACTGACAGGAGAGAGTGATACTGAACACAAGTACGGGAGAGTGATACTGAACACTGGTACATGAGAGAGATACTGAACACTGGTACGGGAAAGTGATACTGAATACTGGTGAATATTAAAATGGCATAAAATACCGACAAGTTGTTAGGTAAGTCACATGTGCAACAGTTAGATATCTTTATTTCGAAACGTTTCGCCTAAACTGTAGGCTTCTTCAGTCGAACAGAGAAAAGTTGATAGAGGAGACGTGAAGACGATGTAATCAGTCCATCACTCATGAAGTTTTGAGGTGGTCAGTCCCTCAGTCTGGAGAAGAGTTGTTCCATAGTCTGAAACAATATGGAGTTGAAGTGACAGGATGGAGCCTCACATACCGTCAGGAGGTGAGACGTAGGTCACTAGTAGAAGTAAGAACGCAGATGTTGGGAGGTCAGGTCCCTCTCAAATACAGCCATTCTCACTAGCAGAAGTTGTCCAAGTTGTTTTCTGTTCTGTACCAAGATGCCATTGTGTTGCAGTGTCTGACAGAGTGAATGTTAAAATGGTATAAAATACCGACAGGTTGTTAGGTAAGAGACAGATTGTTAGGTAAGACACATATGCAACAGTTAAGTATCTTTTATTTCGAAACGTTTTATTGCGAAACGTAGGGACGTAGGGACGAAGGAACGTAGGGACGTGACCTCCCAACGACTACATTCTTACCTCTACCTGTGGCCTACATCTCACCTCCTGACGGTATATAAGGCCCTATCTAGTCACTTCAATTCCATATTGTTTCAGACTATGGAACAACACTTCTCCAGACTGAGGGACTGACCACCTCAAAACTTCAAGGGTGATGAACTGATTTCATCGTCTTCACGTCTTTTCTGTCAACTTTTCTATATTCGACTGAAGAAGCCTACTGTGTAGGCGAAACGTTTCGAAATAAAGATACCTAAAAGTTGCATATGTGTCTCTCCCAACAACTGAACACTGGTACGGGAGAGTGATACTGAACACTGGTACGGGAGAATGATACAGAACACTGGTACGTGAGATAGTGAATACTGGTACGTGAGAGTGATACTGAACACTAGTACAGGAGAGCGATACTGAACACTGGTACGGGAAAAAAATATTGAACACTGGAACGGGAGAATGATACTGAACACTGGTATGGGAGAGTGATACTGAACACTGTTACGTGAGGGTGATACTGAACACTGGTAAGTGAGAGTGATACTGAACACTGGTATGGGATATTGATACTGAACACTGGTACGTGAGAGAGATACTGAACACTGGTACGGGAGAGTCATGCTGAACACTTGTAGGAAAAAGTGATACTAAACACTGGTATGGGACAGTTATACTGAACACTGGTATGGGAGAATGATACTGAACACTAGTACGGGAGAGTGATACTGAACACTGGTATAGGAGAGTGAAACTGAACACTGGTACATAAGAGTGATGCCGAACACTGGTACGTGAGACCTATACTGAACACTGGTACGGGAGAGTGATACTGAACACTGGTACGGGAAAGTGATCCTCAACACTGGTGCGGGAAAGTGATACTGAGCACTGGTACGGGAGAGTGATACTGAACACTGACACGTGAGAGTGATACTGACCACTGGTAGGGGAGAGTGATACTGAACACTGGTGAATTTTAAAATGGCATAAAATACCAACAGGTTGTGATACTGAACACTGGTGAATATTAAAATGGTATAAAATACCGACAGGTTGTTAGGTAAGACACATGCAACAGTTAGGTATCTTTATTTCGAAACGTTTTGCCTACACAGTAGGCTTCTTCAGTCGAATAGAGAAAAGTTTATAGAAGAGACGTGAAGACGATGTAATCAGTCCATCAACCATGAAGTTTTGAGGTGGTCAGTAACTCAGTCTGGAAAAGAGTTGCCTTATATACCGCCAGGAGGTGAGATGTAGGCCACAGTTAGAGGTAAAATGCAGTCGTTGGGAGGTCAGGTCCCTCTCAAATACAGCCATTCTCACTAGTAGAAGTTGTCCAAGTTGTTTTCTGTTCTGTACCAAGATACCATTATGTTGCAGTGTCTGACAGAGTGAATATTGAAATGGTATAAAATTCCGACAGGTTGTTTGGTAAGACACACATGCAACAGTTAGGTATCTTTATTTCGAAACGTTTCGCCTTCACAGTAGGCGAAACGTAGGGACTTAGAGACGTGACCTCCCAACGACTACATTCTTACCTCTACCTGTGACCTACATCTCACCTTCTGGCGGTATATAAGGCTCCATCTTGTCACTTCAATTCCATATTGTTTCAGACTGAGAGACTGACCACCTCAAAACTTCAAGGGTGATGGACTGATTATATCGTCTTAACGTCTCTTCCATCAACTTTTCTGTACTCGACTGAAGAAGCCTACTGTGTAGCCAAAATGTTTTGAAATAAAGACAGCTAACTGTTGCGTATGTATCTTACCTAACAACTGAACACTGATACGGGAGAGTGATACTGAACGCTGGTACGGGATAGTGATACTGAACACTGGTAAGGGAGATTGATACTAAACACTGATACGTGAGAGTGGCACTGAACACTGGTGTGGGAGTGATACTCAACACTGGTACGTGAGAGAGATACTGAACACTGGTACGGGAGAGTGATACTGAATACTGGTACAGGAGAGTGATACCTAACATTAGAAAGGGAGATTGACACTGAACACTGGTACGTGAGAGTGATACAGAACACTGGTACAGGAGAAAGATACTGAACACTGGTACGTGAGAGTGATATTGAACACTGGTACGGGTGAGTGATACTGAGCACTGGTATAGGAGAGTGATACTGAACACTGGTACGAGAGAGTGATACTGAACACTGGTACGGGAGAGTGATACTGAACACTGGTACGTGAGAGTGATACTGAACACTGGTACTGGTGAGCGATACTGAACACTGGTACTGGAGAGTGATACTGAACACTGGTACGTGAGTGATCCTGAACACTGGTACGAGTGAGTGATACTGAACACTGGTATGAGAGAGTGATACTGAACACTGGTACGGGTGAGTGATACTGAACACTGGTACGAGAGAGTGATACTGAACACTGGTACGGGTGAGTGATACTGAACACTGGTACGAGAGAGTGATACTGAACTCTGGTACGGGTGAGTGATACTGAACACTAGTACGAGAGAGTGATACTGAACACTGGTATGGGTGAGTGATACTGAACACTAGTAGGAGAGAGTGATACAGAACACTGGTACGGGTGAGTGATACTGAACACTGGTTCGGGTGAGTGATACTGAACACTGGTACGCGTTAGTGATACTGAACACTGGTACGGGAAAGTGATACTGAACACTGGTACGGGAGAGTGATACTGAACACTGGTACGGGAGAATGATGCTGAACACTGGTACGGGAGAGTGATACTGAACACTGGTACGGGTGAGTGATACTGAACACTGGTACGAGAGAGTGATACTGAACACTGGTACGGGTGAGTGATACTGAACACTGGTACGGGAGAGTGATACTGAACACTGGTTCGGGTGAGTGATACTGAACACTGGTACGGGAGAGTGATACTGAACACTGGTACGGGAGAGTGATACTGAACACTGGTACGGGAGAGTGATACTGAACACTGGTACGGGAGAGTGATACTGAACACTGGTACGGGAGAGTGATACTGAACACTGGTACGGGTGAGTGATACTGAACACTGGTTCAAGTGAGTGATACTGAACACTGGTACGCGTTAGTGATACTGAACACTGGTACGGGAAAGTGATACTGAACACTGGTACGGGAGAGTGATACTGAACACTGGTACGGGAGAATGATGCTGAACACTGGTACGGGAGAGTGATACTGAACACTGGTACGGGTGAGTGATACTGAACACTGGTTCGGGTGAGTGATACTGAACATTGCTACGCGTTAGTGATACTGAACACTGGTACGGGAGAGTGATACTGAACACTGGTACGGGAGAGTGATACTGAACACTGGTACGGGAGAATGATGCTGAACACTGGTACGGGTGAGTGATACTGAACACTGGTACGGGAGAGTGATACTGAACACTGGTACGAGAGAGTAATACTGAACACTGGTACGGGTGAGTGATTCTGAACACTGGTACGAGAGAGTGATACTGAACACTGGTACGGGTGAGTGATACTGAACACTGGTACGGGTGAGTGATACTGAACACTGGTACGAGAGAGTGATACTGAACACTGGTACGGGAGAGTGATACTGAACACTGGTACGAGAGAGTGATACTGAACACTGGTACGGGTGAGTGATACTGAACACTGGTACGAGAGAGTGATACTGAACACTGGTACGGGAGAGTGATACTGAACACTGGTACGGAAGAGTGATACTGAACACTGGTACGGGAGAGTGATACTGAACACTGGTACGGGTGAGTGATACTGAACACTGGTACGAGAGAGTGATACTGAACACTGGTACGGGAGAGTGATACTGAACACTGGTACGAGAGAGTGATACTGAAACTGATACGGGTGAGTGATACTGAACACTGGTACGGGAGAGTGATACTGAACACTGGTACGGAAGAGTGATACTGAACACTGGTACGGGAGAGTGATACTGAACACTGGTGAGTACTGAACACTGGTGAGTGATACTGAACACTGGTACGGGAGAGTGATACTGAACACTGGTACGGGAGAGTGATACTGAACACTGGTACGAGAGAGTGATACGGGTGAGTGATACTGAACACTGGTACTGGTGAGTGATACTGAACACTGGTACGGGTGAGTGATACTGAACACTGGTACGGGAGAGTGATACTGAACGCTGGTACGAGAGAGTGATACTGAACACTGGTACGGGTGAGTGATACTGAACACTGGTACGAGAGAGTGATACTGATACTGGTACGGGTGAGTGATACTGAACACTGGTACGGGAGAGTGATACTGAACACTGGTACGGGAGAGTGATACTGAACACTGGTACGGGAGAGTGATACTGAACACTGGAACGGGAGAGTGATACTAAACACTGGTACAGGAGAGTGATACTGAACACTGGTACGGGAGAGTGATACTGAACACTGGTACGAGAGAGTGATACTGAACACTGGTACGGGAGAGTGATACTGAACACTGGTACGGGAGAGTGATACTGAACACTGGTACGGGTGAGTGATACTGAACACTGGTACGGGAGAGTGATACTGAACACTGGTACGGGTGAGTGATACTGAACACTGGTACGGGAGAGTGATACTGAACACTGGTACGGGAGAGTGATACTGAACACTGGTACGGGAGAGTGATACTGAACACTGGTACGGGTGAGTGATACTGAACACTGGTACGGGTGAGTGATACTGAACATTGCTACGCGTTAGTGATACTGAACACTGGTACGGGAGAGTGATACTGAACACTGGTACGGGAGAGTGATACTGAACACTGGTACGGGAGAATGATGCTGAACACTGGTACGGGAGAGTGATGCTGAACACTGGTACGGGAGAGTGATACTGAACATTGGTACGGGAGAGTGATACTGAACACTGGTACGAGAGAGTGATACTGAACACTGGTACGGGAGAGTGATACTGAACACTGGTACGAGAGAGTGATACTGAATACTGGTACGGGTGAGTGATACTGAACACTGGTACTGGTGAGTGATACTGAACACTGGTACGGGTGAGTGATACTGAACACTGGTACGGGAGAGTGATACTGAACGCTGGTACGAGAGAGTGATACTGAACACTGGTACGGGTGAGTGATACTGAACACTGGTACGAGAGAGTGATACTGAACACTGGTACGGGTGAGTGATACTGAACACTGGTACGGGTGAGTGATACTGAACACTGGTACGGGAGAGTGATACTGAACACTGGTACGGGAGAGTGATACTGAACACTGGTACGGGAGAGTGATACTGAACACTGGTACGGGAGAGTGATACTGAACACTGGTACAGGAGAGTGATACTGAACACTGGTACGGGAGAGTGATACTGAATACTGGTACGAGAGAGTGATACTGAACACTGGTACGCGAGAGTGATACTGAACACTGGTACGGGTGAGTGATACTGAACACTGGTTCGGGTGAGTGATACTGAACACTGGTACGCGTTAGTGATACTGAACACTGGTACGGGAAAGTGATACTGAACACTGGTACGGGAGAGTGATACTGAACACTGGTACGGGAGAATGATGCTGAACACTGGTGACTGAACACTGGTACGATACTGAACATTGCTACGCGAGTGATACTGAACACTACGGGAGAGTGTACGGGTACGGGAGAGTGATACTGAACACTGGAATACGAACACTGGTACGGGCGAGTGATACTGAACACTGGAACACTGGTACGAGTGATTCTGAGTACGAGAGATTGATGCTGAACACTGGTACGGGTGAGTGATACTGAACACTGGTACGGGTGAGTGATACTGAACACTGGTACGAGAGAGTGATACTGAACACTGGTACGAGAGAGTGATACTGAACACTGGTACGAGAGAGTGATACTGAACACTGGTACGGGTGAGTGATACTGAACACTGGTACGAGAGAGTGATACTGAACACTGGTACGAGAGAGTGATACTGAACACTGGTAGGAGAGAGTGATACTGAACACTGGTACGAGAGAGTGATACTGAACACTGGTACGGGTGAGTTATACTGAACACTGGTACGAGAGAGTGATACTGAACACTGGTACGGGTGAGTGATACTGAACACTGGTACGAGAGAGTGATACTGAACGCTGATTCGGGTGAGTGATACTGAACACTGGTACGGGAGAGTGATACTGAACACTGGTTCGGGTGAGTGATACTGAACACTGGTACGCGTTAGTGATAGTGAACACTGGTACGGGAGAGTGATACTGAACACTGGTACGGGAGAGTGATGCTGAACACTGGTACGGGAGAGTGATGCTGAACACTGGTACGGGAGAGTGATACTGAACATTGGTACGGGAGAGTGATACTGAACACTGGTACGAGAGAGTGATACTGAACACTGGTACGGGAGAGTGATGCTGAACACTGGTACGGGAGAGTGATACTGAACATTGGTACTGGTGAGTGATACTGAACACTGGTACGAGAGAGTGATACTGAACACTGGTACGGGAGAGTGATACTGAACACTGGTACGAGAGAGTGATACTGAACACTGGTACGGGTGAGTGATACTGAACACTGGTACTGGTGAGTGATACTGAACACTGGTACAGGTGAGTGATACTGAACACTGGTACGGGAGAGTGATACTGAACACTGGTACGAGAGAGTGATACTGAACACTGGTACGGGTGAGTGATACTGAACACTGGTACGAGAGAGTGATACTGAACACTGGTACGGGTGAGTGATACTGAACACTGGTACGGGTGAGTGATACTGAACACTGGTACGGGTGAGTGATACTGAACACTGGTACGGGTGAGTGATACTGAACACTGGTACGGGTGAGTGATACTGAACACTGGTACGGGTGAGTGATACTGAACACTGGTACGGGTGAGTGATACTGAACACTGGTACGGGTGAGTGATACTGAATACTGGTACGAGAGAGTGATACTGAACGCTGGTACGGGTGAGTGATACTGAACACTGGTACGGGTGAGTGATACTGAACACTGGTACGGGTGAGTGATACTGAACACTGGTACGGGTGAGTGATACTGAACACTGGTACGGGTGAGTGATACTGAATACTGGTACTGATACTGAACGCTTGTACGAGTGAGTGATACTGAACACTGATACGGGTGAGTGATACTGAACACTGGTACGGGTGAGTGATACTGGTACGAGAGAGTGATACTGAACGCTTGTACGAGTGAGTGATACTGAACACTGATACGGGTGAGTGATACTGAACACTGGTACGGGTGAGTGATACTGAATACTGGTACGAGAGAGTGATACTGAACGCTGGTACGGGTGAGTGATACTGAACACTGGTACGGGTGAGTGATACTGAACACTGGTACGGGTGAGTGATACTGAATACTGGTACGAGAGAGTGATACTGAACGCTGGTACGGGTGAGTGATACTGAACACTGGTACGGGTGAGTGATACTGAACACTGGTACGGGAGAGTGATACTGAACACTGGTACGGGAGAGTGATACAACGAAATTCCTGAAAACTGTAATGTAAATGTTTTGTGACACCGCGCGGATATTTCTGCTATTTTTGTTAAGCTTAAATTTAACTAATTTTTCTAAAGAAAGATTAGCGTCTGTTATTGCATACCGCACTTTTAATATATATGTGTGCATGTTATAATACCTACGATTGTTTTGTAAAATACTTCTTTTGGTTCTTCAACGTTACGTAGTTAAAATAATTATAATAATATTTCGAAACACCCAACGTAAAATAGACTATACAATCTCTGATACTTGATCCCCCCATCAAAGTTAGGTTAAAACAACCAGTTTGGTTTGCTATCTGCATAAGAAGTTAAGAATTGATAGTTAGCATAATTAGTTTGGTAAGCAAGATGTACTGAAAAAATCCAGTTTTTGTACTTGAAACTCCTTGTTCACTATGGAAATGATGCCTTTATTAGTACTATTTAGTGTGGAGAAGAAAAATTTGATCCAAGAAGCTGGGATAAAATCTGCAGCAGGATGGAAAGGCTCTGGATTCAAGTGATAGAAGATGACTGGATGAAACGCTTGAAAGATAAAGTATATTTTAAGAATAAATGCAATATTAACTAAAAAATCCTACATTATGTTAGTGGTAAACATACGAAAAGTATTTAAAGTATTCAAAGCAATACTCATATATGACCCAGACATATTCGAGAACTAGAGACTTGCCGGGCAGGAGAAAGAGAAGAAATATGGTTATTTTATGAAAATTTCTTAGAAGTATTTTGAGAAAACAATGAATGTTGGTTTCGAAAGCTTTGTTTACATGGTAAACAGCAGCTTCACAAGCACCTGTATACACATGAAATCACTCACACATGTTTACACATCACTCACACATGTGTACATACATGTCGTCTCTACCATATGTGTACACAACATTACTAACAGGATATTTAGAGTGTCTTGGTTATTTGGAACCTGTGAACTCATTTATTCCTTATATGACATAAACACTCAGTGCCAACTTTAACAGGTACACCTGTACACTTGCTTGCAAATGTAAATATCGAATCAGCCAACCACGATGCATCTCGTCAATGCCTAAAAACATGCAGACATGGGCAAGAGACTCAGTTGTTCTTCAGACCAACCACTAACATGGGGCTCTGATGATCTGCGATTTTCAAGCAAAATAGTCTTTAGAGTTTACAGAAAATCGTGTAAAAAACACAGAGAATCCAGTGAGCAGCAGTTCCGTGGACGAAAAAGAGGTCAGAGAGCAATGGCAAGACTGTTCAAGCTGACAGGAAGGCAGGAGCAGCTCACATATTCGTACTTTACAATAGTGGTATGAAGAAGAGCATTTCTGAACACAAAACACGTCACACATTGAAGTGGATGGGCTACAGCAACAGAAGACTTCACTGTGTTTCACTCCTTATATCTAAGAGCACGAAATTGAGGCTACAGTTGGTACAGCTTCATCAAAACTGGTCAAATGAAGGTTGAAAAACGTCGTCTTTCTTTGTTGAATCGCGATTTCTGCTGTTGATGTAGAGTCAGAAATTTTCATGTCTTGGGACAGAAGATTCACAGCATGTGCAGCCGACAGATATGTAGCAACTGCTTGATGCTGTCACGTCAATATCAATCGCAATGTCTAAAAAATGTTTCCAGTATACTGTTGAATCTTTGCCACGAAGAACTCAGGTTGTCCTAGGTGAAAAAAGGGGGCTCTGCATACCACTAGAAAGGGATACTTAATAACGTGGGCATTAAGTGTATGTGGGCATACACGATGCTACAACAGTATGCAAAACACGCTGTGCACAGACATTTGTTTTCAGAGAAACTTACACATACGTACACACACACACAACGTCCCTCACATGTGATTATAGGAAAAATTTAATTGGAGCTATTAGTCTTCTCGGCACTTAGCGGTTTTTCAAACTTTATAGCGATATCATTATTGGTTTGGTGTGCTTCTCTCCTTCTAGGAAACGTCTCTGGGTAAAAATATTATAACGGAATAAAGTTGATAATTCCTTTGGAGATACGGCAAGTTAGTTTCACCGATGCTGGATTAATAGGGATCTAACAATATATTTTCCATATGGAGACCATATGGTCACAAAACACAACACACCAGCAAATAGGAAAAAAATATAAAAATGGGAAAAGTAAAAAAAATATTTCGAGACATCATGAAGACTGTTAGTCCGGCAGCCAAATATTTTCTTTCTGCGGAACCTGGTTTAGAGATTTTCACATTATATTATAGTTGGTACTTGTAAAAGAGTATGTGTGTGTGTGTGTGTATATATATATATATATATATATATATATATATATATATATATATATATATATATATATATATATATATATTATTGTAACCTCGAATGAGTGGTATTGATCAGTAACAACACTGCGCTAGCCAAGGATTCGAACCCATGTTGTACTGGCCTGCCTCATGGTAAGCGAGAACCACATGACGCTTTAAACCACAGGACCACCCAACCCTACAAGAATGGTGCAGCCAGCCCTCTGATGGTGGCCCAACAGCTAGCTGTGCGCTGGCTGCACCATTCTTGTAGGGTTGGGTCGTCGTGTGGTTTTAAGCGTCATGTGGTTCTCGCTTACCATGAGGCAGGCCAGTGCAACATGGGTTCGAATCCTTGGCTAGCGCAGTGTTGTTATTGATAATATATGTATATATATATATATATATATATATATATATATATATATATATATATATATATATATATATATATATATATATATATATATATATATATATATATATAATATATATATATATATATATATATATATATATATATATATATATATATATATATATATATATTATTATTATTTTTTATTATTATCACACCGGCCGATTCCCACCAAGGCAGGGTGGCCCGAAAAAGAAAAACTTTCACCATCATTCACTCCATCACTGTCTTGCCAGAAGGGTGCTTTACACTACAGTTTTTAAACTGCAACATTAACACCCCTCCTTCAGAGTGCAGGCACTGTACTTCCCATCTCCAGGACTCAAGTCCGGCCTGCCGGTTTCCCTGAATCCCTTCATAAATGTTACTTTGCTCACACTCCAACAGCACGTCAAGTATTAAAAACCATTTGTCTCCATTCACTCCTATCAAACACCCTCACGCATGCCTGCTGGAAGTCCAAGCCCCTCGCACACAAAACCTCCTTTACCCCCTCCCTCCAACCCTTCCTAGGCCGACCCCTACCCCGCCTTCCTTCCACTACAGACTGATACACTCTTGAAGTCATTCTGTTTCGCTCCATTCTCTCTACATGTCCGAACCACCTCAACAACCCTTCCTCAGCCCTCCGGACAACAGTTTTGGTAATCCCGCACCTCCTCCTAACTTCCAAACTACGAATTCTCTGCATTATATTCACACCACACATTGCCCTCAGACATGACATCTCCACTGCCTCCAGCCTTCTCCTCGCTGCAACATTCATCACCCACGCTTCACACCCATATAAGAGCGTTGGTAAAACTATACTCTCATACATTCCCCTCTTTGCCTCCAAGGACAAAGTTCTTTGTCTCCACAGACTCCTAAGTGCACCACTCACTCTTTTTCCCTCATCAATTCTATGATTCACCTCATCTTTCATAGACCCATCCGCTGACACGTCCACTCCCAAATATCTGAATACGTTCACCTCCTCCATACTCTCTCCCTCCAATCTGATATTCAATCTTTCATCACGTAATCTTTTTGTTATCCTCATAACCTTACTCTTTCCTGTATTCACCTTTAATTTTCTTCTTTTGCACACCCTACCAAATTCATCCACCAATCTCTGCAACTTCTCTTCAGAATCTCCCAAGAGCACAGTGTCATCAGCAAAGAGCAGCTGTGACAACTCCCACTTTGTGTGTGATTCTTTATCTTTTAACTCCACGCCTCTTGCCAAGACCCTCGCATTTACTTCTCTTACAACCCCATCTATAAATATATTAAACAACCACGGTGACATCACACATCCTTGTCTAAGGCCTACTTTTACTGGGAAAAAAATTTCCCTCTTTCCTACATACTCTAACTTGAGCCTCACTATCCTCGTAAAAACTCTTCACTGCTTTCAGTAACCTACCTCCTACACCATACACTTGCAACATCTGCCACATTGCCCCCCTATCCACCCTGTCATACGCCTTTTCCAAATCCATAAATGCCACAAAGACCTCTTTAGCCTTATCTAAATACTGTTCACTTATATGTTTCACTGTAAACACCTGGTCCACACACCCCCTACCTTTCCTAAAGCCTCCTTGTTCATCTGCTATCCTATTCTCCGTCTTACTCTTAATTCTTTCAATTATAACTCTACCATACACTTTACCAGGTACACTCAACAGACTTATCCCCCTATAATTTTTGCACTCTCTTTTATCCCCTTTGCCTTTATACAAAGGAACTATGCATGCTCTTTGCCAATCCCTAGGTACCTTACCCTCTTCCATACATTTATTAAATAATTGCACCAACCACTCCAAAACTATATCCCCACCTGCTTTTAACATTTCTATCTTTATCCCATCAATCCCGGCTGCCTTACCCCCTTTCATTTTACCTATTGCCTCACGAACTTCCCCCACACTCACAACTGGCTCTTCCTCACTCCTACAAGATGTTATTCCTCCTTGCCCTATACACGAAATCACAGCTTCCCTATCTTCATCAACATTTAACAATTCCTCAAAATATTCCTTCCATCTTCCCAATACCTCTAACTCTCCATTTAATAACTCTCCTCTCCTATTTTTAACTGACAAATCCATTTGTTCTCTAGGCTTTCTTAACTTGTTAATCTCACTCCAAAACTTTTTCTTATTTTCAACAAAATTTGTTGATAACATCTCACCCACTCTCTCATTTGCTCTCTTTTTACATTGCTTCACCACTCTCTTAACTTCTCTCTTTTTCTCCATATACTCTTCCCTCCTTGCATCACTTCTACTTTGTAAAAACTTCTCATATGCTAACTTTTTCTCCCTTACTACTCTCTTTACATCATCATTCCACCAATCGCTCCTCTTCCCTCCTGCACCCACTTTCCTGTAACCACAAACTTCTGCTGAACACTCTAACACTACATTTTTAAACCTACCCCATACCTCTTCGACCCCATTGCCTATGATCTCATTAGCCCATCTATCCTCCAATAGCTGTTTATATCTTACCCTAACTGCCTCCTCTTTTAGTTATATATATATATATATATATATATATATATATATATATATATATATATATATATATATATATATATATATATGTATATATGTCGTGCCGAATATGTAGCAACACCAACACGGACACTCAGGTAAGAACCTCTAGGGGCGAGCGGGAAGTGGGGACTGGACGAAGAGTAGACGGTGAGAGGAATGTCTTGAGTCGAACAGAGAAGAGTCAGTACTAGACCCATCTGCTAAGCCTGGAAAACACTGACGAAGACAACGTAGAAGGCACTGAGACTCTGCAGAAGCTGGCTGCATCTTGCTTGATGGAAGAAACTGAGACTTGCTGGTGATAGGTGGTTGTAGGCGACAAGGGAGGAGCTCATCGTTGATTGGTCAGTTCATGTTTACTTCGAGTTATGTCGTTGTTTAACCATAACTTCAAGCTTGTTGATTTCAGAACCATTTACAAGACTTTTAAATCGTTGGATTGGGATGATCATGAGACGTGTTAACTGGTGCTGATTGCCGGGAATCTCAGAATTATCTTGAATATGCTGTAGTACAGATGAGAGTGTAATTATACCAGCACCTTTGAAAGAGGGATCAGTGGTAAACTTGACAGTCTTGTTGGTAAGGTGATTGTGTAGTTCAGATAACAGCATATCTTGAGCGTAATGAGCTGTGGTGTAGAAGGTGATTCCATTCCATGGATAAAAAGAATCAGCATCATCAGCATGAATTGTATCATGTCGAGAGTCATAAGACGGTGCTGTTGGCACGGGTTTAGCCCTCTTGGCATGCGGTGATGAAGGTGGAGGTGAAGATTCGATGTTGGCTTCAGTAGACGAGAAGGAAGATGTTGATAGTCGCAAGGTCTCTGATTGGTTGGTTTTCATGGGGAGTGATGAAGGTAGAGGCTTCTCATTGGTTGTTGTTGGAGTGACGTCACTAGCTGGTAGAGATGGAGGAGTTACCGAAGAAGCAGAGGTGGCGACGAAGTCTTTCGTGAATTTGAGAATATCGGCCGATGGTGGAGAGGCTGGAAATTCAAACGATGGCATGTTGTTCAAGGCAAATAGCTCGTTGATGGTGGTGTTGAAGGAGCCAGGTACTGCCATGTTCTGCATATGAGCATATAGCAGACAGTAGTGGATCTTTGTTAGTTCACATGCTGGACGAGTGACGGTGGTGGTGGAGGTGGGTTGAGTGGAAGCTTGAAGGAGTTTTGCAGAATCTGATTGCAACTTTGCAATTGCAGCATAGGTTGGAGACTTGGAAGATCACTCTTTCTGTGCTGCATCTTGAGTCTTCTTCATAATGTCCTTTCTAGTAGGACATTTTGCTGCAAGAGTGTGGTGATTGTTACTTTTGCAATCTAAACAAGTTGGTGGAGGTGGAGCAGAGGCAGTACAGGAACTAAAAGTGTGTCCCTCACTACCACATGTGGTCCAGAACTTCTTGTCTTTTACTGGACATGCCTTGGTGTTATGCAGAGAAGAATAACAGTTCCAGCAATGTTGGATGTAGTGAAACCGTTCAGCTTCGATGTATGCAGGGCTGATGAAGTAGTAGTACACAGCAAGACCTTCGCTCAGAGCAGTGGCTGCCATGTTCACATTCGTGAAGATGACCTTGAGCATGTACGACGTATTTGGGATTTTTGTGATGCTGTCAACAGTAGCTCAGGTATTTTGAGTTTCAGTAGATGACTTGAATTCAGCAATTGGTAGAGAAGTGATGATCTTGTCTAGTTTCTTCAGGAAAACTGATCTTCTTGCCCTTAGAGCAGGAGAGGATATAACAGCAAATCCTTGAGCAGTAAGAAGAGTGGAGGTTTCAGAAGTGAGCATCGTCTCAGCTTCGGCCTCAACATGACACACGACAATGAAAGTTTCCTTGAGTGACAGAATAGCGCTAAATTTCACTTGCAATCCACCCTGAACGGCGGTTGCAAGAGCAAGCTTCGATGAATCATCAACAGTACCACTGTTGGGCTTGATCTTGACACGATTTGCATAGTTCGTCGTGGTGCAAGTCAAGGCTGAAGACGATGGTAAAGGTTCCCCTCCCCAACGGGGATCGTAGGGAGACTGAATAAGTAAGGAGAGCTGCTATGACATGCCGAGGCGGGAGTCAAAAGCAGAATTTTTTATTATTAAATTATTGTAAACGTATCTAAAATATATTTAGTTGAATTAAGCTAAAATAAATTGCGCTTGTTATAATAAGGTTAGGTAAGTTTTCAAATATTCTATTGGTGCAAAATTATAATTTTTTACATTAACAATAATGAAAAAATGTATCTTTAAACGTATAAGAGAAAATTTTAGAAAGGACTTAATTTTAAATGAGTTCTTGCTAATTGACCAGTTTTACCTGTTAGGCACGGCATACATACATAACTAGACTGGGGACCCTCATCCTCAGAGAAGACAATAAACGTACCTCAGGGGAGGTGGGTGGAAATCTTTAGCTCAAGAACTTTCACACTTCTCAGTGCATCATCAGGAGCTGTGCAATGTTGCAGGGGAGCAACCAAAGCAGGGAGAGAGGTCTCAGAGTAGCGTAGGTGTCACCGGCCACGGTTACCCTTAGACTGAGTTAGTGGTCGGTGCCAACCTCACCCTACCATCATCCCCCTACTTCCCTTATGGGGTAGGAGGGTTTCTGAGATGTCAAGTATGAAACTATAAGATATAAAAAGTCAGCCCTAAGCTTTTTCTAATCGCTTATAACAGGTCATGTGGTTTGAGAAATTAAGTTTCTCGTTAGATACTGTAGACATGGATTCCAATTATTCTGTGTGATCTTTTCAAACAATGAAAGACAGGAATATAATGTGCTCTTTGTCCGTTTAAATGTCCTGCTCTGGGGTGCTGGAATGTTCTACCGATGTACTCAGAAGAAACTCTTTCTACATATTGTCTATTATTTTCTCAGTGGCTGTTAATATGCCATACATGCCTATCCGATAATATTTCTGTGGTCTAAATTCTACTAATACCCTTTAACCTCTCCTTACATTATCTTGTTATCTTGTGTGCTTGTCAGTGTATGGTACATTAACAGCTACAGGCGTTATATAACCATCAAAACTAAACTGACGTGGTGTGAAGTTTTGGTTCGTAGACACTGGTCGGGCGTCAACAATCCATCAACCTACCTGGCATAATGAACAATCCTGTGATTTTGTATAGCACTGATGTTTAAGACTGTGTACAACTGACTCTACTAAATAATTATCGAGCTTGTATAACCCATAATTTGAGTTACATACTGTATTCCTTTCATGTTTCAAGAGGGAAGATTCAATTATGTTTCTTTCCATGACAACTGTTTGGTACAATAAACTGGTTCCAGCCTCTCTACATGTCCGAACCACCTCAAAAACCACTCCTCAGTTTTCTCTATAATACTTTTGGTAATCCCACACTTCCTCCTAATTTCCAAACTACGAATTCTCTGCATTATATTCACACCACACATTGCTATCAGACATGACATATCCACTTCCTACAGTCTTCTCCTTGTTCCAACATCCACCACCCGTGTTTCACACTCACATAAGAGCGTTGGTATAACTATACACTCATATTTTCCGTCTTTGCTTTCAGGGACGAGGTTCTTTGTCTCCACAGACTCTTAAGTGCACCACTCACTTTTTTGCCCCCAATCAATTCATTGATTCACCTTATCTTTCATAGACCCATCTGCTGACATGTCCACTCCGAAATATCTGAATACATTCACCTCTTCCATACTCTCTCTCTCCAGTCTGATATCCAATCTTTCTTCACCTAATTTTTTGTTATCCTCATCACCATACTCTTTCCCATATTCACTTTTAATTTTCTTCTTATACATACCCTACTAAATTCATCCACCAACCTCTGCAACTTTTCTTCAGAATATATGTCAACCACCCAGGGATGTACTACCGTCCTGCCAAGTGAGTGTAAAACGAAAGCCTGTAATTGTTATACATGATGGTAGGATTGTTGGTGCCTCTTTTCTGTCTCATACACATGCAAGATTTCAGGTACGTCTTGCTTTTTCTACTTACATATAAGTCACACTACACATGCATGTACAAGTATATATATATGTATATATATATATATATATATATATATATATATATATATATATATATATATATATATATATATATATATATATATATATATATATATATATATATATATATGTCGTGCCGAATAGGCAGAACTTGCGATCGTGGCTTAAATACCAACGTTCATCTTGCCATATAGGACAAGTGAAAATTTGTGTATGCAATAATTTCGCCAAAATCATTCTGAACCTAACGAAAAAAATATATTTGATTGTGTTTGTTTAGTACTAAATTGCTGAAAACGTATTTAAAATATATTTAGTTGGGTTAGGCTAAAATAAATTGCGCTTGTTATAATAAGGTTAGGTAAGTTTTCTAAGATTCTTTTGGTGCAAAATTTAAATATTTTACATGAACATTAATGAAAAAAATATATCTTTAAACGTATAAGAGAAAATTTCAGAAAGGACTTAATTTTAAATGAGTTCTTGCTAATTAACCAGTTTTACATATTCGGCACGACATATCTATCTATCTATCTATCTATCTATCTATCTATCTATCTATCTATCTATCTATATATATATATATATATATATATATATATATATATATATATATATATATATATATATATATATATATATATATATATATATATATGTACATATATTTATGTGTGTGTGTGTGTGTGTACTCACCTAATTTTACTCACGTAATTGTGGTTGCAGGGTTCGAGACTCAGCTCCTGGCCCCGCCTCTTCACGGATCGCTACTAGGTCCTTTCTCTCTCTCTTCTTCCTGAGCCATGTCATACCTCGTCTTAAAGCTATGTATGGTTCCTGCCTAAACTACATCACTTGCTAGGCTATTCCGCTATTGCTGAAGAAATACTTCCTAACATCCCTGTGACTCGTCTGAGTCTTCAGCTTCCAATTGTGACCCCCTTGTTTCTGCGTCCCGTCTCTGGAACATCCTGTCTATCCACCTTGTCAATTCCACGCAGTATTTTGTAAGTCGTTATCATGTCTCCCCTGACTCTTCTGTCCTCCAGTGTCGTCAGTCCGATTTCCCCTTAACCTTTCTTCGTAGGACATTCGCCTGAGCTCAGGAACTAGTCTTGTTGCAAACCTTTGTACTTTCTCTAATTTCTTGATGTGTTTGACCCGGTGTGGATTCCAAACTGGTGCTGCATACTCCAGTATGGGCCCTACGTACACAATGAACAGTGTCTTGAACGATTCCTTACTTAGGTATCGGAACGCTATTCTCAGGTTTGCCAGCGCCCATATGCTGCAGCGGTTATCTGGTTGATGTGTGCCTCAGCAGACGTGCTCGGTGTTAAGGTCTCCACAAGTTCATTCTCCTTGAGTGAGGTTTGCAGTCTTTGACCACCTAGCCTATAGTTTCTCTGCGGTCTTCTTTGCCCTTCTTCGATCTTCATGACTTTGTACTTGGCAGTGTTGAATTCGAGAGGCCAGTTGCTGGACCACGTGTCCAGTTTGTCCAGGTCTCTTTGAAGTCCTGCCTGATCCTCGTCTGATTTAATTCTCCTCATTAGCTTCACATCATCTGCAAACAGGGACACCTCTGAGTCTATCCCTTCCATCATGTCATTCACATATACCAAAAATAGCACTGGTCCTAGGACCGACCCCTGTGGGACTCCGCTCGTCACAGGTGCCCACTGTTATACCTCATCACGTACCATTACTCTTTGTTGCCTCCCTTTCAGGTATTCTCTGATCCACTGCACTACCTTTCCTGTTATACGCGCCTGATCCTCTAGTTTCTGCACTAATCTCTTGTGAGGAACTGTGTCGAAGGCCTTCTTGCAGCCCAAGAAAATGCAATCAACCCGCCCCTCTCTCTCGTGTCTTACTTCTGTAACTTTGTCATAAAACTCCAGAAGGTTTGTGACACAGGATTTGCCTTCCATGAATGCATGCTGGTTGTTGTTTATAATCTTGTTCCGTTCCAGGTGCTCCACCACTCTCCTCCTGATAATCTTCTCCATGACTTTGCATACTATACACGTCAGTGACACTGGTCTGTAATTTAGTGCCTCTTTTCTGTCTCCTTTTTTAAATATGGGGGCTACATTTGCTGTCTTCCATACCTATGGTAGTTTACCAGTTTCAAGGGATGTGTTGAAGATTGTGGTTAATGGCACACAGAGTATTTCTGCTCTCTCTTTGAGGACCCACGGGAAGATGTTATCCGGTCCCATTGCCTTTGATGAATCAAGGTCACTTAGCAGCTTTTTCACCTTCTCCTCAGTTGTGTGTATGTCATCCAGCTCTTGTTGGTGTATTCCTGTTGGTGTCCCCCTTTGTCCTGTCTTCCCAGAGTCCTTCCTGTCTCCACTGTGAATACTTCCTTAATTAAATCATGTGTTGAGCACCTCGCATTATTCTTGATCGTTTCTCGTAATTTCCCCACCTACTTTCCTCAGTCTGATCACCTGGGCTTTGACTGTTGTCTTTCTCCTGATGTGGCTAAACAGGAGTTTCGGGTCAGACTTGACTATCGATGCTAAGTCGTTTTCGTATTGTCGCTGGGCCTCCCTCCTTATCTGTGCATATTCGTTTCTGGCTCTTCGACTGATCTTGTTTTCCTGGGTTCTTTGCCTTCTGTACCTCTTCCATTCTCTAATGCACTTAGTTTTTGCCTTCCTGCACCTTCGGGTAAACCAAGGACTCGATTTGGTCTTCTAATTGTTTCTGTTGCCCTTCGGAACAAATCTTTCCTCTGCCTCCTTGCATTTTGTTGGTACATATTCCATCATTTCGTTTACTGACTTTCCTACCAGTTTACATATTTGTGTACTCCCCCATTTTATAGTTTGACTTTTCCCATTCAACTCCTGTTACCCTCTCCACTTGTAACTCTACTATGTGCTCAAAACTCAGGACTACGTGATCACTAGCTCCAAGTGGCCTCTCATATGTGATGTCCTCAATGTCTGAACTACTCAGGGTGACCACAAGGTTCATCCTCCCCTCTTTCTCTGGTAGTGTCCCTGACGTGTTGATGCATGAGGTTTTCCAGAACCACATCCATCATCTTGGCTCTCCATGTTTTGGGACCCCCATGAGGCTCCAGGTTTTCCCAGTCAATCTCCTTGTGGTTGAAATCACCCATAACCAGTAACTTTGCTCTGCACGATTGAGCTCTTCTTGCCACCTCAGCCAGTGTGTCCACCATCGCTCTGTTGTTCTCTTCATGTTCCTCTCTTGGCCTCCTGCAGTTCTGTGGTGGGTTATACATCACTGCAATGACTACCTTATGTTCCCCAGATTGAATTGTACCTACTATGTAGTCCCTTTCACCAGTCCCATCCATGCCTTCCATTTCCTCGAAACCCCATCGTTTTTTTATGAGTAATGCAACCCCTCCTCCCCCTCTGCTCCTTCTGTCTTTCCTCAGGATTTGATATACCGGTGGGAAGACTGCGTCTGTTATTGTCTCAGTGAGTTTTGTTTCTGTGACTACTATGATGTCTGGTGACTGCTCGTTGATTCTTTCATGCCACTCCACGTATTTGTTTGCTATTCCATCTGCGTTCGTGTACCACACCTTCAGCTTCTTATCTATCACGGTGGACCTGGGAGAATATCGGGGTTGTGGGAGTGGGAGCCCTGGAGGGGCCTATGGGGGTTTGTGGAGTGGGTGGGATTTGTGATGGGGGAGGAGTGAGGGCATAGTGCCCGTATGGAGCTGCTGTAGCGGTGGGGTATGTGATGGGGGGTGGGGGCAGAGGGAACAGTGTGGGGGTTACAGTTGAGATTGTTCAGTTGTGTTGGGGTTGTTGTGGTTGGAGTCCTTCTGCGGGTGTCTCTGTAGGGCGTATTTGTCCTTCCACCTGAGGCAGGGTTCTGCTCATCTTCATCAATGCATCCCGTTCCTCCTCTCGTCTTTGTACCCTCTCTCTCAGTGACGTCCTTTCCTCCTGTGTTCTGTCGCATTCTAGGTACACTCTCCGGTACTCTGGCTTGTCCCTCAGTCGTAGTTTCTCCTACAGGACCTTGGTTCGAACTGATTCTGTCTTGAAGATTACTTTGACAGGCCGTTTCCTTCCCCTTGCAAGCCACCCAATTCTCCGAAAATTTGCCTCATCTATTACTTCATGATACCTTCGATCACCTTCTTTCCCTGTTTTTTTTCATCGTAGGTTTCCCCTTCGACTTCTTGGAGCCGGTAGACAAACACTGACTTCTCCCTCTCCTCGTCCCACTGAGTCTCTCTTTGCATCCTCTGATGTGTTTTAGTTCCTTCCATCGAAACGTTCCTGCCTTCAGTCCCTGCCCTTGCTGCAACCTCTATGCTCAGTGGGAGGTCTTCCCTGCTGAGCTGTTTCCTGCCACTGTAGTTGACTGCTAGAGTCTCTGCATATGTCATGTCTCCTTTATTGTCTTCAGGCTTCTCATTTGATCTTCCTGTGCTCTTCTTTTCCTGAATCCCTACAGCTCCCTCGTCTGTGACTGGTATGGAAGTTCCTGATGTCATGTCTGTACTGTCATTTGTCTCTCTAGCCTGTTTCAGTTTTTTTTAGCTCCTCTTCTAAGTACTTTATCTTATCTTCTGCTGCTAAGACTTGTAGTCCCCGATTCCTGCTCTCTTCAGCTATCTTCTCCTCCATTACCCTGCCAAGCTCTGCTAGCTTCCCTCCCCACTCTCCCTCCATTTTTTGAGCTCTAACTCCCAATCTTCCCTCCCAGGTTACTCCCCTGGGTTCGACCTCCGGACCTCTGGGTATCCGCCCACTTGGGTTACCATTTTTTTTTTTTTTTTTTTTTTTTTTTTTTGTGTGTGTGTGTGTGTGTGTGTGTGTGTGTGTGTGTGTGTGTGTGTGTGTGTGTGTGTGTGTACTCACCTATATGTACTCACTTATATGTGGTTGCATGGGTCGAGTCATTGCTCCTGGCCATGTCTCTTCACTCTCTCCCTGCTTCAAGAGCTTTATATGTATGGAACTTGCTTCCACTACTTCACACTCCAGATTATGTCACTTCCTAACAACTCTACGGCTAAAGAAATACTTCCTAACATCCCTATGACTCATCTGGGTTTTCAACTTCAAACTATGGCCCCTTGTTCCTGTATCCCATCACTGAAACATTCGAGTCCTCTCCACCTTCTCAATTCTTCTCAATATTTTATACTTCGTTATCATGTCCCTCCTTCCTATCTCTCCTATTCTCTAGTCTCATCAGTTTGAGTTCCCTTAACCTCTCCTCGCAAGACATACCCCTCTGTGCCAGGACTAATTTTGTTGCAAACTTTTGCACTTTTTCCATTTTATTGACATGTTTAACTAGGTGTGGATTCCATAGTGGTGCTGCATACTCCAGTATATGCCTAACTCACATGTTGTACAATGTAGTGAATGAATCCTTACTCACATGTCGAGATGCTGTTCTCAGGTTTGCTAAGTGCCCATTTGCTGCAGAAGTTATTTGATTG